>NC_057740.1:9969743-9972729 GCF_004010195.1 Chiloscyllium plagiosum
GTCCTGCTTGTACAGGTCTCACCTTCCCCAGAATGCAGTCCAATTGTCTAAATACCTGAAGCCCTCCCTCCTACACCATCCTTGCAGCCACATGTTCAACTCACTCTCTCCCTATTCCTTGCCTCACTGTCACGTGGCACCGGCAACAACCCAGAGATGACGACTCTGTCCGTCCTAGCTTTTAGCTTCCAGCCTAACTCCCTGAGCTCCTGAATGACCTCCCCACCCCTCTTCCTACCTATGTCATTGGTGCCAATGTGCACCACGACTTCTGGCTGCACACTCTCCCCCTTCAGGATTCTGAAGACACGGTCCAAGACGTCTCGGACCCTGGCACCCAGGAGGCAACAAACCATCCGAGAGTCTCGCCCATGTCCACAGAACCGCCTGTCCGTCCCTCTAACTATAGAGTCTCCTATAACTAGCCTCTCATGACTTTATAAAGGTCACCCCTCAGCCTCCAACACTCCAGGGAAAACAACCCTAGCCTATTCAGCCTCTGTCTATAGCTCAAACCCTGCAACCTTGGCACCATCCTTGTAAGTCTTTCTGAACACTTTCAAGTTTCACAACTTCCTGCTTTGAGGAGGGAGATCAGAATTGCACACAGTATTCTAAAAGTGACCTAATCAATGTCCTGTACAGCTGCAGCAAGACCTCCCGACCCCTATACTCAATGCAGGCACGGTTGATGCTCTAAGGGTTGGGAATCGCTGAGAACAAGTGAGGAAAGATGCCACGTGGATTGGAGAGAGTGGTATAACATGAATGGGAGGTGGGTGCAGGAGCAGAGAGAAGATGGTGGTACTTATCCTGGAACATTAAATATCATTAACCGCCTTCCTGCTTATCTTCGGGTGTTGCTCCGAATCGTGGACTATCCTGGGTGGCAACATCAGATCGAGCTGGCAAGGTCTGGTGCTGTGGTCTCCTCTAGCAGTCTTGAGTGACGAAGCCAGCTCTCCTCTCCACCCCCTGATCCCTGACAGTAAATCGAGTGTCAACTGGCTTCCATCGGCCATCTCTGTAGCAATTCTTTCTGCACTCCAGCTGGGAAGAGTATCTCCTAACTCCTTCACCTGGAGCATGGTTAGATTTTAATATAGGAGCAGTTGTAGTGATCCCAGAGATGGCAGTCCATCACCAGGAGTACATAACAGTGTGGACACCGATATAGTGCATTCATCACGAGGTGAGCAGTGTAAAACTATTGTGAGGGGCTCACAGAGAACCCCCCCCCTCCCATGAAACTTCCTGAAATTGTCACTTTTTGGTAAAATCCAGCCTGTTCTCCCTTTTACTGATGTATCTACAGTCAGTCCTTCAACAATGCGACGGTTGCGTTCTTGTGCAATCCCATGTCATAGAAAAATTGCGCTTTAGAAACAGCATTTAAAATGTCGGTGACGTAATCTCATGACAGCCAACACACATTTGAAAGATTTACGCTTTTGGAAACAGTGTCCCCAAGATGTCAACCGCATAACAGTGAACTCACATTAATGAAACGAACGTTATAGCAGAACAACCTGTACCACGATTCTATGATTCGACTGAAAATTCAAATTCTCCAATCTGCCATGGTAGGATTCTAGATAGTAGCCAGCATGCAGCTGAGGCCAGAAAAATATTGCATTTCCTCACATTACTGTATCTCCATAAATATTTCAACTCAACTGGAAAAGAGAGCTGCCAAATTAGTCAAGGTTACAGCTCAAGATGGTTTTAAAAACATAAGGTTCACCTTGTTTTTAAATGAAAAAAAGAAATCTGTGTTAAATTTCAAATCTGTTGCAAATACTCTGGCCTGGATATAAAGCAGCCTGGAATGTATAGATATGAACAGGAAACGCTTTGGTGTATGGAGTTTGATGATAACAAATATCTAAGGACACAATGAGGAAAGCAGCGAGCTGTTCCCATTGAATTTAGTGAGAGCAGACACTTAATTAAAAATGGAACAATTTGAATTGGCTGCCCAGCAGGGACAAATCTCCACTTGAGTCTGACCTGCTAAGAAATTAATTTAAACATCAAAAAGCACTCCCATGAGAATTTCTAAAAGGGACTGTGCGTGAAAACTCATATTGCAGAAATGAATTAAAGGATTCTGCATCAAAAGCGCTGGAAAATAAATTTTTAAAGAGACCAACTACTACCACTTGAATTCTTAAAGGAATTGTTAATCAAAATCATCACCATTGGAATTCTTAAAGGATCATGCACCATAGAACTCCAACTGTCTCCATTACTTCTTCAAAATAAATTTGAGACAAATATTTAACCAAGTAATATGTAAAAGACAGAAAGAGGGATACACCTGGCCCTTGGGTTCATGTCACATTACAAGTGACCCCACTACACTGTACACTGTCTCTCTCTCTCTCACACACACACTCTCTCTCTTATATACTCACACTCATGCAAACCGTCTTTCATACACTCGCTCTCTCTCATACACCCCCCACACTCACACCCATGCACATACCCTCCCACAGGCTTATACTTCATCACACACACACTTTACCAAGCATGCACACACGCAAACACTGAGTCTCTCACACACACTCATACTCACACACACTCACAGGCACACACTCACTCTCTCTCGCCCCACATGCACGCATGCACACATATAAGTCTATAGGGTGAATTTGCATTTGCAGAATTATATTTGCAGGTACATTCTATTTTGCTCAAAAAGTGCACAATCTGAGGGCAGTCAATATAGAACATAGAACATTACAGCGCAGTACAGACCCTTCGGCCCTCAATGTTGCGCCGCCCTGTCTTACTAATCTGAAGCCCAACCCACCTATACTATTCCATGTATGTCCATATGCCTGTCCAATGACGACTTAAATGCACTTAAACTTGGCTAATCTACTACCGTTGCAGGCAAAGCATTCCATACCCTTACTACTCTCTGAGTAAAGAAACTATCTCTGACATCTGTCTTATATCTATCTCCCCTCACTTTAAAGTT
>NC_057740.1:9973208-9984423 GCF_004010195.1 Chiloscyllium plagiosum
TAACTGGACACCAAGATGAACATGTTCCATCAACTACAACCCTCTGTTTTCTTTCAGCAAGCCAATTACTGATCCAAACTGCTGTCTCTCCCACAATCCCATTCTCCACATTTTGTATAATAGCCTACTGTGGGGAACCTTATCAAACACCTTGCTGAAATCCATATACACCACATCAACCGGTTTACTCTCATCTACCTGTTTGGTCACTTTGTCAAAAAAGTCAATAAGATTCGTTAGGCACGACCTACCCTTCACAAAACTGTGCTGACTGTCCCTGATCAGGTTATTCTTTTTAGATGGTTATAAATCCTATCTGTTCTAACTTTTTCCAACACTTTACCAACAACTGAAGTGCAACTCACCGGTCTGTAATTACCAGGGTTGTCTCTACTACTCTTTTTGAACAAGGGAACCACATTTGCTTCATCCAGTCCTCAGGCACTATTCCTATATACAATGATGATTTATGTTATGACAATGACAATATATGTAATATTTTATAAATTCCTACTTTGGAAATAGAACCAGTCTGACACAAGATTGGAAAACACAGACTCTAACCTCATGTCTTTAATGCATTGTCTGAGCTGAGGTGTCACTTATATTTTAATAAAACCTTAAGTTATCTCATTAAAAATCACACAACACTAGGTTATAGTCCAACAGGATCCTGCTCTACAGCTACTTGATGAAGGAGCAGTGCTCCAAAAGCTAGTCCTTCCAAATACACCCAGTGGACCATAACCTGGTGTTGTGTGAATTTTAACTTTGTCCACCCCAGTCCAAAACCGGTTCCTCCACATCAGGGAAAATAATTGGAAGACACAAACATGACTTCAAGTCTTCCATCCAGTTTGCAGGTATGCTAGCGAAATGTGATTCTACTTAAACAGAACTTCAGGAGACGATGCAAGGGGAATACAAGTTAGCACGTTAATTATATGGAACTGAATTAGTTCGAAGTTAGCTGACTTAGGCCTCGGACATGCAGCTTGTGGCGGTGTCTCAGCACGGTCTCTCGGCTCCCTGTGGTGGTTTCCCGGCCTGCAAGTTTGTCCTGCTTGGGCATGTTCCAGAGGTACTGGGGGAGATCGGGGAGGCAGGAGCATTAGCGGCAGCAGCAGTGATGGCATCACAGCCCAATGCAGGAAGAGCAAGCAGTGAGCAAGGTCACCCAGTACCTGCGGTGGCGACATCAAGCACAGGCAGCTGGGGTCTCCCAGAGAGCGAGCTAAGTGGTGGACTCATCAAAGAGCCTTTAATTTAGATTAGATTAGATTCCCTACAGTGTGGAAACAGCCTTTCAGCCCAACAAGTCCACACCGACCCTCCGAAGAGTAACCCACTCAGACCCATTCCCCTCTGACTAATGCACCTAACACTATGGGCAATTTAGAATGGCCAATTCACCTGACCTGCACGTCTTAATTCCTTTATTTTTCTAGTTTAAATTAAGAAGGACTTTAATGTTAACTATGAACACATTTCTTTATTTTCTAATTATTCAATGAAGATAATGCTCAATTTTTAAAATGTTTCTGTTACCACGTTGTACCTCAGCTTTTTATACCAAGGTATCTTTGTACCTAAGATGGACTGTGTGGTGACATTAGTCTTATTAGGTTTTTCATTGTTAAGGGGACCAAAGATTACGGGAGGAAGGTGGGAGAATGTGGTAGAGAAATGCATCGCCATGATTGAATAGTGGAGCAGACTCAATGGGCCAAAAAGCCTAATTTCTGCTCCTATGTCTTATGGTCTTATAGTCTTATTGTTCACTTTTCACTGTGTTCCTGTACTTTTGTACTTCAGTACACATGACAATAAAATCTAAATCTAATTCTAAAATGTTCTCCATCCAAGAGCCACCAGATCTTTTGGGTAACTGTCTCATAGATCACTGTTTTCCAATTTTCTGCACAGCTACTCCTGGGCTATACAGAACAGTTGAAATTGCTGGTCAATCAGCTGTGATTAAAGGCACGTTTGTGTTACAGGTTCAACATTGTTCAAGACTGTTGTGATTATTTTGTGCCAACATTGAACTTTTCCAACACATATCAAACACATTTTTATAGCACCTTCAATATATTAAAAAAATCCCAAGATCCTTCACAGTTGTGTGAACCGACAAAGGATGCCTGAAAAATTTCCAAGGTGTAAAATGGTGACATAGATTTTTCTATGTCTTTGGGACACACGTCACAGCGTTATGAAATTAGTTATTTTTGCTTCTGTTTCTACGCAGGAACTGAGTGCACAGATGACCAGTCCCAAACTCAGCTTCATTTGATTGATTGAATGATTGATTATCACATGTACCGAAGTACAGTGAAAAGCTTTGTTTATGAGCTGTACAGGCAGATCATAGTAAGCAAGGATGTACAGGCTCGAGGTTGCAAAAAGACTTAGAGGCACACAGGTTACATTGCACAGGGCGTGCGCAAGGCAAGATCAATGTTAGCAAGATCAAAATTATTTGAGGCTATAAAGTCCATACATCAGTCTAATAACAGCTAGGAAGAAGCTGTTCCTGAAGCTGCTGGTTTCCATTTGTAAGTACAGCTATAAAGTGTGCTGATAACCCACTGCAGTTGTTGGATAAGGGTATCCCTAACTGAGTAATACAATAAACAATAGTAAACATTTAGTAGTCACTGTGTCACACATTGTAGATATTACATTAGAGCTAGCCTGGCCAAGCAAACTATTTACACAACGTTTTCCCTGGCTACACCATCACCAATTGATTGTCCCACTGCCTAATGCGGATCGTAGTTTGTTACAGAGGAATTATTTAAATAGAAAACTAAAAGTATGGCAAACAATTTGGCTCATGCATTGCCAGAGGAAGACAGTTGGCAAATTGAAAGATTAGATCATATAGACTTCCAAGCACCCACAGTGTTAATGTGCCACGAGGTCAGGCACTACCAGCTAGTGGTCGAGGAGGTTTGCTCCCACTGTTCAACTTCCTTGCCTGGGTCTTTTCCTTCTTATTTATGACGGCTGTCATTAATTTAGGTACTTTGGTATGGTGACATATAAAAGGTTTCACATTTTTTTTGTAAGATACTACGTGACAATAAGTTGCTATTCTACTTGGTTGACAATGGTAAAGAAAACGACAGTTGAATCTTAATGAGAAGGGACTCCTATGTTAGACACAGGCCCCAATTTTCATTCCCATTCAGGTGCATCGAGTCAGGAGAAAGCCTGTCTCCAAAAACTCCAAACTTCCAAAATGTCACCCGGAAACCCTGGTTTTGAACCTGGAGGGCAGGATGGATCCTGAATCTTGCCAGGTAACCAGGTGCAGTCAAAGAGGCTGCCAGTTCCCAGGGGGTAGAGAAAAACATCTCTCTCTTCACCACCCTCCTCAGCTCACATTCTCCCCATGTCAATCTATGCCAATCTATCCATTCCCATGCTGTCTCAGATCTTTTTTGCTATAATGTGCTATCTACCCACTCCCCATGTGCAACTAAAGCCAAAATGTCACCCAATGTCCATTCCCTGTTGCGTTTTATAGCTTCTATGCCACCTTATGCTCATCTAGCCATTGCCCATAACGCCTCATGTCGCAGTGACTCAGTGGGGTGGCACAATGGCTCAGTGGTTAGCACTGCTGCCTGACAGCACCAGGGACCCAGATTTGATCCCAGCGTCAGGCGACTGTCCGTGTGGAGTTTGCACATTCTCCCCGTGACAGTGTGGATTTCCTCCGGTTTTGTCCCATAATCAAAAGATGTGCAGGTTAGGTGAATTGGCCATGCTAAGTTGCCCATAATGTTCAGGGATGTGTAGGTTCGATGTATTAGTCAGGGGTAAATGTAGAGTAATAGGGGACTGGGTCTGGGAGGGATATCCTTCGGAGAGTTCGGTGTGGACTTGCTGGGCCGAAGGCATGTTTCCACAATGTAGGGAATCTGTGATTCAATGATTTTTGTCACCAATCATTCCTATGACCATTTATAGCCCCTAGGCAAACTCGTGCTAGTTCATTTCCCACTATTCACTGCCCTTTGCCCTCCCCCCCGCCTTATGCCAACTCACCAAACGTTCAAAAGTGCAAACCTCAAGATGCATTCTGACAGTGGCTATTGATGACGTTACTTTAGATGATATCACTCCCATTGACAACTGAAAAGACTCAACACATTGAAATTCCTTCCACTAATCCTTTATGAAAATAAACATTTCATTTAGTTGCTTAAACTTTAATGCTTAATTCCGTACTTCAACAAACATCCTTTCTCAATAGCAGTTGGAGCTGTCCATCAATCGTCACCCGATTGTGAAAATAATAGTTTGGGAAATCAGTCATCAGCACAATTCCTATAATAGCTTTATCTGAATAAATACTCTGAGATAGCTCTTTTTTAACTCCATGCATCTTTTTGTATAGTTCCTTGACAATTTTGCCAGTTTCAATGATATTACACATAAACATGCTTCTTAACAAGTCTAAAGTGTGCTTTAGGTCCATCAGAGATGAGCCAGGACCACACCCAAAGGGGACTCCCACCTCCACAAAAGGGTAAAATATAAAATATCCCTCCAGCCCTTACCTCTCATTACCTCATCACTGCCCCTCACTCCCATACAACACCAAAGCCAGTGCATGCAACATAATGCCCTCCACCATTCCCCGTAGCTCCTTGTACAACTGCCACCTTAGTGATTACTTTCACCCAGCACCCTTACCTCATTTCATCTACCTTGATAACTCACATATCCATATTCTGCATAATATAAAAAATATTGTTCTATTTCTTAGGCCTCTATATTTCAGACTGTATTCCATTGGGAAAATATTCTTATTCATAACACTTATTGATAGGTTTCCACTTGTTTCCGCTTCTTGAGAGAGGTTCACATTCTTGACCTGTTGACCCTTGTTGACATCTGTAGACAAATTTTGGCAGTGTTTGGTAGGTGTGGACAAGTTAGACAGTTCCAAGAAGTTTATTCAATTTTTATACACAATCTTCTTCGCAGATTACAGTCCTACTGAGCACCAGACCTCCTTTAAACTGGTCATCTGAATTGCCAGCTGTCTGTGACAATAATACATGCATGAGCTGTGGACAACCCCCATCAAAATGAGAAATGCTGGGTTCCAGGGTGGGACTTGGGAATTTCCAATGTCTTCTGGCATTTTCATTGCGATGGAGACACTCTCCATCATGGAAAAAATCGGGGCCACAATGACAATTAGGTACATTAGTGAGTTAAACATTGTTACTCATACTATTGGGAGACCAGTGACATATTTGAACACACGCACCAACAGGTTCAAGAACAGCTCCTTCTCTGTTATTATTAGACTGCTGAATGGACTCTCTAACTTCAAACAATGTTGACCTTGCTTTGTGCACCTCCTGTGCAGATGTGACCTTATATTCCTCGCTCTGTCCTAAGTGCCCTGTGATCTGTGTGCCTTTGTTTGCTATGACCTACCTGTACTGTTCGCAAAACAAACATTTTCACTGTACTGTGACTACAATAAATAAAATAAAATCAAATAGATCTTCAATCTACTAGATCCTAAGATGTTCTACCTATCAATACCCAGGTCCTGGGGACATAATCAGGTTGGGTAGAGATTAAATCAGTCTCTAACATTAACCCTTTCAGTGCTATTGCTTTATGCAGCATATGGATCGTGTAGAGGGAAAGAACAATAAAAGCTTGTGTTTACATAGTGCCTTTAAGATGGGAAAAAGACCCTCAGAGACCTCACGCCAGAGTAATTAGGAAAACTCGAGATTACAAAAAATATATTACAAGGATTGAATGAAGTCCTGGTCAGAGTTAATTTCAAAGGAGACCCCTGAGGGAGAGGAGAAAAGTGAAGAGGTTTCAGGAGTTAAGAGTAATGTGCCTTGATAGCCAAAGCCCTGGAAAATCATGGTGAAGCAAACAGAGTGAGGAATCTGTAAAAAGTTATTGAAAGAATGTTTGAAGTGTTCTGGATGAGCTGAAATTTATGGAGTTAAGCAAATGGGTGATCAACTCAGAGATTATTGGCAGAACATAGTCTGTGTTGTGTTTTACCAGTAGATGGACAGAAACAGATAACATTATGGATGTGGAAGTGGGTGGTCTTTGTGATAGACAGGATATGAGATTGGAAACTCAGCTCAGGGTCTAACAGAAAATCCAGATTATTGAAAGCGTTCTCGAACAAAAATAAAAACAGATTGCAGCAGGGAGTTACGTTCTCAGGAGTTTGTTGCAAAGCTATAGGTTTTTAAAATTTCTGTGTGACATTGAATGGTATGAGGTTACAACAGATCTGTGAGATTTTCAGTGATCGATGGAATTCTGATCCAGAGCTGGATTCGTTGCATTCAGTATTTCTGTCTGCCAGTAAAGCACAGAGTACCTGTTTCAGCTTGAGAGGGGAAGAAGCAGTTGTGATTCCCAAACAGTGTGAATAACTAATCCAGTGATTTTTGGCTCTATCCATAATTTATCCTGTAAGATGTTGAGATTGATTTAACAGTCAACAAGAAAAAATCCTAACTGTAGTCCATTGGGCTTCATCTATAAAACCAGGAAATGTCATATTCCTAATTTGGCTGATGGCTCTAATGGCCCTTCATTTGTGGTTTCTGGAGACTCATTTCCCCCCCACCTAGCCATTTTCTCAGTGTACTAGAAGGACACAAAGTGATCTGGATAGACAAACAGACAGATGTTCTGGATGGAAGCACGGACAATCGAACTGCATAAACCCATAGGTAATTTACTCCAAAGGATAATTGTATTTAAACAGAATTCGTGTCCATACTTTTAGAGAAAGCTTTATTTCAGTTAGCTACACTCCAGGAAACACACACCAGATTGATGATTAGTTCCCCATATTTATACAACCGATTCAAACCCAATTAACTCTTAATAAATATATCCATCACCTACTCTCTCATCCCATTAGGGACAGTCATTGCTTCAGGCCATATTTGAAGATGATAATAGAGAATCCAAGCAATCACAATTGGGAAATCTGGACAGACACACTGGGAAGGGTCTGAACCATAGAATCCCTGCAGTGCAAGAGCAGGCCATTCAGCCCATCAAATCCATGTCACCCCTCTGAAGAGCAACCCACATCGACCCATTCCCCCTATCCAATCCATATAATTTCCATGGCTAATTCACCTAGCTTACACATCTCTGGGCTATTTAGCATGGTCAATCCACCTAACCTACATATCTTTGGACTGCAGGAGGAAGCCAGAGCACCAAGAGGCAACCCATACAGGCACGTGGTGAATGTGCCAACGCCACACAGACAATTGCCTGGTATGGGAATTGAACCCAGGTCCCTGAGGCAGCAGTGCTAACCACTGAGCTACCATGCCACTCAATGGATTGTCACAAAGAGAGGTGTAATGGATGAGCAGACCAGTGAACCAGATGATCAATGCATTTGTTAATAATTTACTATCAAAACCAGGTCAACATGGATTTAGGAAAGCTATCTATTTAGATCTGCACAACCTATTTAGAATCCACTTTGGGAACCAAGCTTTATGCTTTTGAGTAAAAATGAGTTATGAATGATAGGATTTTGTATTCTGTCAACTTCTAGATAGATTGTTGGACCTAGACACACATGCTTGAATTTAAAATACACCCTTACGTCACACTTGAACTTTGTATTTACCAGGCAGCTTTAAGTAGCTAACAGCTCACTAGATGGATAGAGAACTGAAGTTGAAGCTCAGGCTGTAAAAGCAGTTTGAATTAACCGCAACGGACAAATGCACTTGCTGCTGGACAATTGTGGAGCTGTGCAGATAATGACTTGGAGGTCTCTTCAATCAAGTAGACCAAATGCCCCAGGAGAAAAATTTTATCATGGCAAATGTCAAGAGCAGTGAGGATTTATATTCAAAATGATGAACTTCCACAAGACCAGACTTCAATTTATATCAGTGGTGTCAGATTATTGTGGCAATCTAGTCACAAAGTAAGTAATTAGGGCAGGTCTCTGTCAGTGGCAAAACCATCATCAGCCAGGAAAGTCTAATGAATGAAGCCTCAAGCTACAGTTCCTGGCTAGGATCCAAGCATACAGATTTAATTCTGGATTTACACTTGACATCCTTAAAGTAGAGTTATCAAATCTCAGCTCATGAGGAGAGGAATATTAAGAATAGATCATTTGTAAAGAATACACTTGAAAGAAGACTAAGCATTGTTTTTTGTAATCAGTCGCATGTCTGTGCAGACATCCAATGGTGTTATGCAGATGATGAATGATCTTGTTGCTTCTGAAAATTGCTGAAAGCTAGGATATAGCCTGCATATGTAACAAGCCGTTTCTGAAGAAGCTGCAATGAAGAAAAGCCATGTTAATTCAATACTAAAGTCATAGTGACAGCGATCTTTGAAAATTAATGTTCAGGCACAGATATCCTGTCGAACATAATGAGTTTCAAACTGTCTATATGCAAATTTCAGCGAGTTTTTCAACAGTGCAATGAGCAATACCCCTGGTAATTCTTCCCCTAAGGCTGGTTTCATTGTCTACCAGAGACAGCAGAAGTACCAAAGCTGAGGAAGAATCTGGACTCAGTTCAGTTTACCAACATGACTAGCCAGCGGCTCCAATTAATGAAGAAAGAGATTGCAGAGAGTTAGCAGCCCCAGTCCAAGTATATTAAGATACACAACTCATACTAAAAACCAGATAGATACATCTCCCACCTACTACTATGTTCAAACAGCTGGACAGCTTGCAGCACATCTGCTGGCCATCAGACATCATGAAATCGTGGATCATCAGTGCACTTTTATGTCATCTGTCTTGGATTACTAATACCTTGTGGGGGAGCAAGTAAGTTAATAATTTGTAAAACTCGAAACAGCACATTTTAATCAGTGACATATTTGATGCAGTGTTAAAAGTAAACAGTTGCTTTGATGTAGCAACTGAGGTGATTGCAGGATAGCAAGTGAAGTTTGCTACGCCTGTCTAGTCTCTCCCTGATAGTTTATGTTGGCTCAAACCTTCACATGCACTGACCCCTAAACATCTGGATTTGCCTCACCACATTAAATAATCTTCATGCTCAAGGTTATGCTGTTTAAGTACAATATGGTTTCATTAATTTCAATATTATACAAGTCGCTCTGAGAAGCCTCATTACACTTACATGTTTTATTGAAAGTAAATGATTGTAGAATCCCTACAGTGTGGACACAGGCCATTTAAGTCCACACCAACCCTCCAAATAGCTTCCAACTCAATCCCTGTATTTCCCATGGTTCACCCACCTAGCCTGCATCCCACTGGACACTATGGGCATTATAACAAGGCCAATCCAACTATCATGCATATCTTGGGACAGTGGGAGGAAACCCACACAGACAAAGGGAGAATGTGCAAACTCCACCCAAACAATCACCTGAAGGTAGAATCAAACCTAGGTCTCTGGTGTTTTCAGGCAGCATTGATGTGCTGCCCTATATGTCAAGCCCATCCTGAAGGGTTTTCCATGGCTCCACCTCCTCTGTGTAGAATGACAGGCGGGTATTAGATGTTGTGCGTTTTTTTTTCCCATTGAACCTTTGCAACATCTCGGTTTAGTGAACCTTTCAGCATGTAGTCCTGGACATTGGAATTGCTAGTCTGTGACATTTGTTCATCAATAGTTCTTTGCTTTGAAAGACACAAGGTTCAGGCAGAAGATAGAATATCTTTCATCAAGTTGATAATCCTTAAGAAGCAGTTTATGCTTGTCACATTGTTCATCTGTGGGTAACAGCCTGTAGAGCACATTACCATGATGGGAATTTTTCTTTTTCAGTACAATTCAGGAATGACCAGGGGCAGCATTGTGGCACTGCTACCTCAAGCACCAGGGACCTGGGTTTGTCTCCAGTCTCGGGTGACTGTCCGTGTGGAGTTTGCACAGTCTCTCTGTATCTACTTGGGTTGCCTTTTGGTGCTCCAGTTTCCTCTCACAGTCCAAAGATGTACAGTTTAGGTGAATTAGTCGTGCTAAATTGCCCATACTGTTCAAGGATGTGTAGGGGTAAATGTAGGGGAATGGGTTTGGGTAGAATACTCTTTGGAGGGTTGGTGTGGACTTTTTGGGCCCAAGGGCCTGTTTCCACACTATTGGGATTCTATGAAAGGAATTTCTGGCCATTTGGACTAAGAATCTGGAAGCAACGATGCAATGTAATATCATTTGCTGAACTTACCTTAACGGCGAAAGGGCTCTGGGAATTGTCGATGGAAATCTGTTCTATTGTAGAACATTGCCTGCTCTGGGGTGTAGGTTTGCTCGCTGAGCTGTAGGTTTGATATCCAGACATTTCATTACCTGGCTAGGGTGGCGAATCAGTGGCGAACTCCAAGTGAAGCGAAGCTGTTGTCTCCTGCTTTCTATTTATATCTTTCTCCTGGATGGGGTTCCTGGGATTTGTGGTGATGTCATTTCCTGTTCGTTTTCTGTGGGGTTGATAGATGGTATCTGGATCTATGTGTTTGTTTATGTTGGAGTGCCAGGCCTCTAGGAATTCTCTGGCATGTCTTTGCTTAGCCTGTCCCAAGATAGCTGTGTTGTCCCACACAAGAAAAGAAAGCCCTAGAAAACCTCAAAAAAAGACAAAAACATTGTTATATTACCTGCCGACAAAGGTCAGCTCACAGCCATCCTGAACAGAAGGGACAACATAGAGAAAGCCAATGCACTACTCGCAGACACCAACACCTACCAAAAGGTGGCTCTAGACCTGACCCCACAACAAAGAAACAAAATTACATATCGCCTAAGAAAGTTACACAATTCCGGACAATTAAACAAGACGAAATTCTAGAAAATGCAACCAGACGGGACCAACACCCCACGATTCTACGGACTACCAAAAATCCATAAACCAGGAGCCCCCCTCAGACCCATAGTCTCACTACCCGGAACACCAACTTACAGACTGGCCAAAGAACTACACGCGAGACTGAAATACCTAGTAGAAGAGTCACAGCACTCCATCCACTCCACCCAGGAATTCCTAAAAATCATCAAAAACACCAAAATAGAGGAAGACGAAGCAATGATCTCATTCGACGTAACAGCACATATCACCTCCATCAACATCGACCTCGCAAAGGAAACACTTACCACACTTTTAGAAGAGACCATCACACACACCCCAACCACCATCAATCGCATTACCAATGAAAACATTA
>NC_057740.1:9985227-10019360 GCF_004010195.1 Chiloscyllium plagiosum
ATAAACAAACACATAGATCTAGATACCATCTATCAACCCCTCAGAAAATGAACAGGAAATGACATCACCACAAACCCCAGGAACCCCATCCAGGAGAAAGATATAAATAGAAAGCAGGAGACAACAGCTTTGCTTCACTTGGAGGTCGCCATTGATGATGTTACCTAGCCAGGTAATGAAACGTCTGGATAGCAAACCTACAGCTCAGCGAGCAAACCTACACCCTAAACCTCAACCTGAGCTACAAACCTTGCAAAACTTGCCTGCTCTATTCAAAAGACCCAACTGTAGACATGCATTTCCACTCAATGCTTTATGGATCTTTAAGCTGTAGAGACAGAGGGTGGAGGAAGGTTACATTTCAGACTGGAGGCCTGTGACCAGTGGCATGCCACAAGGATCGGTGCTGGGTCGACTGCTTTTCATCACCTATATGAATGATTTGGGTGTGGACATAGGAGGTATGATTAGTAAGTTTACAGATGATCCCAAAATTGAAGATGTAGGGGGCAGCAAAAAAGGTTACCATAGAGTACAATGGGATCTTGATCAGATGGGCTCATGGGCTGAGGAATGGCAGATGGAGTTTAATTTAGATAAATGTGAAGTGCTGCGTATAAGAGCAGGACTTATACACTTAATGGTAAGGTGGGGACTGTTGCTGAATAAAGAGACCTTAAAGTGCAGGTTCATAGTTTGTTGAAAGTAGAGTTGCAGGTAGATAGGATAGTGACGAAGGCGTTTGGTATGCTTTCATTTATTGGTCAGAGCATCGAGTATAGGAGTTGGGAGATCATATTGTGGCTGTTTAGGACATTGGTTAGGCCACTGTTGGAATATTGTATGCAATTCTGGTCTCCCTGCTTTGGAAGGATGTTGCAAAAGGGTTAAGAAAATATTTACAAGGATGTTGCCAGGATTGGAGGGTTTGCGCTATAGGGAGAGTCTGAATTCCCTGGAATGTCGAAGGCTGAGGGCTGACCTGTTGGAGGTTTATAAAATTGTGAAGGGTATAGATAGTGTAAATAGACAAGGTCTTTTCCCTGGGGTGGGGGAAGTCCAGAACTAGAGGGCATAGGTTTAGGGTGAGAAGGGAAACATTTAAAAGGGACTTAAGGGGCACCTTTTTCATGCAGAGGTGCATGTATAGAATGAGCTACCAGAGGAAGTGGTGGATACTAATACAATTGCAATATCTAAAAGGCATCTAGGGAGGTATATTATTAGGAAGGGTTTAGAGGGATATGGGCCTTGTGCTGGCAAATAGGACTAGATTAGTTTAGAATATCTGGTCAGCATTGAAGAGTTTTCAGGGCCTGTTTTCGTGCTGTACATCTCTATGTCGACTGTCTTGCTGTCATGCCCCTAGTGGCTAAGTGTGGTAGTGTTTTGAACTCTTACTTGAATATCCATGCAGCCTGTACATCACAAGTAAATTCTTAACAGCTGAACATCTACTATTTTGATGCATTTCAATGGTCTGTCAAGATTGTAATACCTGCACCAGTGTCTAGTTTAAATACTGCTTTGAAGTATTTTTAATATACTTTTAGAATGACTGACTGGAATCTTGAAATTCTCCCTTCACTTTCCCGAAGAAACCTTGCTTGAGATTCATAGAGTCACAGAGATGCACAGCACGGAAATAGACCCTTCGGTCCAACCCGTCCATGCTGACCAGGTATCCTAATTTAATCTAGTCTCATTTGCCAGCATTTGGCCCATATCCCTCTAAACCCTTCCTATTCATGTACCCATCCAGATGCTCTTTCCATCTTTTTTCCTGTTGTTCCCTGTTGCTGCATTTTTTGATCAGCAAAATTCCAGAAATGCTCTTTCTTTCCATGTTGAAAACACTTTGATCCTAGTGCTGTGGTGTTGCTTTGCTCAACAACGTGACTGCTTTAAAATGATTGCTTTATGGTTATCCCATTCCTGCAATGTTTTAATGAGATTTTGAATCAGCAGAGTTACCTCCTTTTGGCCAGTTTTACAAATTGATTCATCTGAAACTGTGTTTTTCCGTGGAATTATTGCTGAATTCTAAGTTCAGTTTGTTCCAGTAAGTCATTTACCTGTAAAAAGTCTATTGGATCCCAATAATTGGACTCCAAGAACAATTCTAAAATAACTCCATAGAGGCAAGTATCCCATCACTAATTCATTCTTTATTTACACATACACAGTAGTTGACACTGATCGAATTCCCTCAGAGCTAGCTTTCAGAGTAAACAGAATCTCTGAAGCTGTTTATATCTGTCTGCCAGGGCTCCCTGTTTGGTCCAGATTAGCAGCCCCAATCAAGGAACTCATATTCCATCAGGTCCACCAGGCTGATCTCATCATAAGCATTACAAACTCAATCATGAATGAGCCCATCTTTCAATACTTCATCCTCCCAACATCTAGCAAGCTTGATGTAAGAACATGATTCAGTGGATTCTCTGGCCTCAGAAATCTCTAACTAAAACATGCTCGCTTGATTACAAGATTTGATTTTGGTCTAAAATATGTATCAAATGCCTAGAGGATGGATTCGAAATCTGCAGACACTTCTTTTAACCCCCCCACCCTGTCTGATGAGGACATATTTAGCAACACATGTGACTGTATAAACTTGAATATCCATATAAGGTGTGATTTTGATCTAAAATATGTATCAAATGCCTTTAGAATGTATTCAAAATCTGCAGACACTGCTTTTAACCCTTCACTCTGTCTGATGAAGACATCTTTAGCAACATGTATGCCTGTACAAACCTGCTGACTCTGCTCTTGGGCAAGCAACTCAATGCTGTTCACTCGCTTTGGAATTGCTCCTTCTATCACTCCCACCATTGACCTCTCTGAGAGCCTTCAGAGCTGCTTGAACTGCTGCAGAAAAGGTTAGTGACATCCTGACTGGTACTGACATCATTATTGACCCCTCACCTAGTAAGTCATCCAAACTTTCGCTTCTTTTCTTTTGAAGTCTCCTTCAGACGTTCCCTTGCAGATTTCTGCGCAATTCACCAACTTGTGTTTAAATTAGAATCTCCATCGCTGCTCCTATGGTTAATGTTGCCACAGCATTTTATTCTTTTGTTAAAATATACTTTATTCATAAATAAAAATATACGTACATTGTCACTAAAGTAGTTCGGTTCTGTACAGTAACATATGGAGAACCAAACAAACACTGGAGTTTGACTCAATCCAAACAAACAAATCCAAGGCGTTTCTGACTTGTGCAAGATATATTCGCATATAATTGAGGTACCTGAGGGTCTGAACAGACCCCCATTTAATTTTGGCAGAAAGACCTCAGACAGTGGCCTTTCCCGACTGCGCCTTGGTGGGAGTTCTCCCAAGCTTCAGTGCATCCCTCAGCATGTAGCCTTGGACCTTGGATGTGCCAGTCTGCAACACATGGCCAGGGCAATTCCTTACTCTGGCAAACCAATATTCTGTACAATGGAGAGGTGGCTATTTTTGTCTTCATTTGGTAGTTTGTGACCTGTAATGGTTTCCTCTTATTCAAGAGTGATGAGTGTCTTACCCTGATAGAATCTGAAAACCCTTTTATTTACACTATTGTTTATAATTAATAGTGTAAATAATACTGTATGTCTCTCACTGGGCACAGACAATTGTATCCATTCTTTACAGTGCCTTGCACATGATAACTTATATCACTGTTACATAAGCCATTACAATCCTATTATCATATCCATTCTCATTATATAACAATAACAGCCACACCCAATATGGTCTTCTTTGAAATAACAATGTTAAACCTTTTACACTAATCTAAAAGAGTAGATGGGCTTCAGTTAGTGTCTCATTTAAAAGTTGGTACCTTTAACAGTGCAGTGCACACTTAAGAGCATCAGCCAAATCCCTACAGCAGGACCTGAATCCACAGCCTTCCCACTCAGAGATGTGTTTGCTACCAGATGGAACCATGGATGACTGGGCACTGCAGAGGCCTCCACCTGCCTCTATACAAAGCTGAACATTCCCACCCCTACGGAGATGGATTTGGAGATTGGAAAACAGGGATGGAGGAACTAGGAAAATAGGAGGAGTTGAATCAGGATGGCTCTCTAACAAATTCCTCCCTCCAGGAGAAGTCCCCAGGGTAGGAGAGGATGGAAGAAAGGCTGCTCAAGTGAAGTGGGAAATCAATTACTCCACTTCAAGGCTGATTGAGGGACAACTTTCTAATGAAGACAGATCTTCCTTGTGGAACCTGATTTATCTCTACAGGGAGTGTATCCCATAGGCCTACAGGGCCACTTCCTTTAAATCTTCATCCTCAGTGGTCCCGTTCTGAAGACCCAGTCATCGCATACCCCAACTTCTTCCACAATGATGGCCGAGGAGTTGTGACCATACTTACATTGAACAATTTTCAGAATCTCCATGGGCCTTTATCCTCAGGTGCCCTCATGATGTCCCACTGAAACAAAAAACACTCAGATGGGCCTGCATGCTTTCCTAAGCCTTGGGAGTTCCAATTGGCCCTCATATCCCTGTAACCTACCATTGCCCCAACTGGTTGAGAGGCAGCCTGTTGATTTGCCATCTCCAGGCAAGCAGGACATGGACTGCATTAGCATGGACCATCCACTCGCACTAACCCTGGAGCACCCACATTGATGCAATGGTCAAGAAGTGACAACAATACCTCTTCTTCCTCAGGAGCCTAAGGAAATTCATCATGTCCATAGGGCTGTCACCAACTTTTATAGGTGCACCATAGAAAGCATTCTATCTGGATGCATCATGGTTTAGTATAGTAGCTGCTCCGCCCTGGACCCTAGGAAATCACAGAGAGTTGTGAACACAGCCCAAACCATCACAGAAGCCAACCTTCCATCCATTGATTCCATCGACGCTTCTCGCTGCCTTGGAAAGGCAGCCAACATCATCAAAGACCCCTCCCACTCTGGTTATAACCTCTTCCGACCTCTTTCATCATGAAGAAGATACAAAAGCTTAAACACACATACCTATACGTTCAAGAACAGCTTCTTCCCCACTGTCATTAGACATCTGGATGGGCCTGTCAAATTTCAAATCTAATGCTGACCTTGCTTTTTGTGCAACTTCTTGGCAGTCGTATCTTCATATTTTCGCACTCTATTCTGCTACCCTGTGATCTTTGTATGGTATAATCTGCCGGTACTGCATGTAAAACAAAACTTTTCACGGTACATAGCTACATGTGACAATAATAAATCAAATCAAAATCAAATTAAAAACATGCTCCAATTTGCTAATATTTGGAACAATTTTCTGTCAGCTTGACTTAGACAAGTACTCTCACTTCTGTGTCACATGACTTTGGATTCAAGCCTCATTCCTTTAAGCTTCAAGTCCCAACCCTTTAAGATGCAAAACTCACCCCTTTAAGATTCAAGCCTCATTCCTTTAAGATTCAAACCCCAATCCTTCAAGATTCAAGCTCCAGTTCTTTAAGATTTAAACTCAAATCTCTAAAAATCCCCAATTGTCTATCTTTAGTCTAAACTGATATTTAATGACAGAGAATACTTGCTGAACTTGTTTAGTGAATGATGATATCTTCAACAATACCATGAGTCCTCACTGGATTGACATGTAAATCAAAACTGTGCAGTCTCAAAGAAAGCCACCAGTCGTGTCCTTACACCTCGTTCATTTTTTCATCTCCAACACATGCAAATTTGAGATTCATTTTAACTCCCATTATAGCTTGCAAGGGCTAGAAATGCAATTAACCCAATGCGCGTGAGGTGTCACACAATCTCTGTAAATGGTGCGCTTTTTTTTGTTCTGACACATAACTAAGCATATTTGAATTGAAAGGAATCGTTTTGAGGGCAGAGCCATTCTTTGTCACACTTCATTAAAGTGTCAGATGGAGAAACAATGAGCGGGGATGTGGGGAGGAATTGCAAGACAGCAAAGGAAGACAGACTGACACTGAAACATCGTTAAGCTGAAGAGCTGATTGTATTAGCACTAGTGATGAAGCAATGTTGTAATGTTTCTCCTGATTTGACGCTAACTGCTATCGTACCTCACATTCAGGTGCCACTATGTGGCTACTCACCAAGTTAAAGAGGCATTCAGGAGAAGGATGGGGACAGGAAAGTAAACAGCAGATTAAAAATGTAAAATCCATTGAAGTGAATTATATGCAGCATTGGATGGAGTGGAAATTCTCACACCTCACTGGGGTAGCACGCTGGAAATCAAACCCTACTATTCAATCTTGTTTTGATTTGATTTAGAGTCCAAGAGTCATAGAGATGTACAGCATGGAAACAGACCCTTTGGTCCAACTCATCCATGCAGACTGGATATCTTAAATAAATCTAGTGCCATTTGCCCCGGCCCACATCCCTCTAAACCCTATCTATTCATATAAATATCTGGATGCCTTTTAAATGTTGTAATTGGACCAATCTCCACAACTTTCTCTGGCCACTCATTCCATACACACACACACCACCATCTGCATGAAAATGTTGCCCCTTCAGTCCTTTTTACATCTTTCCCCTCTCACCCTGAACCTATACCCTCTAGGTCTGGACTCCCCCACCCCATGGAAAAGACCTTGTCTATTTTGATTCGGTTTGATTTATTATTGTCACATGTACTGAGACACAGTGTAAAGTATTGTTTTGCATGTTATCCAGGCAAATCATACCTTCCGTAAATACATCAGGATAGTAGAACAGAATGCAGAATATAGCGACAGAGAAGGTGCAGAGAAAGATCAACTCTAATATATGAGAGGTCCATTCGTAAGTCTGATAATAGCGGGGAAGAAGCTATTCTTAAATCTGTTCATATGTGTTTTCAAACTTTTCTATCTTCTGCCCGACAGCAGAGGGTGGAAGAGAATATAACTAGGGTAGGAGAGGTCTTTGGTTATGTTGGCTGCTTTCCTGAGGCAGTGGGAAGTATTGACGAAGTATAAATGTCTTCAAGGCAGAGATTGACAAATTCTTGATGTCACAAGGAATTAAGGGCTACGGGGAGAATGCAGGTAAGTGGAGTTGGGCCAAATGGCCTTACTTCCACTCCTATGTCTTATGGTCTTATGGTCTTATAATCTTGAGTCATCCTAACATTAAAGTCAAATGCCAGATGCCAACTTGCAGACATTTCCTCCTAACAGCCCCTCGACCATGACCCCACTTCTCATCACCAAACCATCATCTCCCAAACCACCCAAAACCTCATCACTTCAGGGGATCTCCCATCCACAGGCTCCAACCTCATCGTCCTGGAACCCCACACTGCCCGGTTCTACTTCCTACAGAAAATCCACAAACCTGACTGTCCCAGTCGGCCTATTGTCTCCATCTGCTCCTTCCCCATTGAACTCCTCTCCTCATATCTTGACACCATCCTGTCCTCCTTGGTCCAGGAACCCCCCCACATAGATTTGGGATATTACTCATGCCCTCCACATCCTCCATGACTTTCAATTCTCCAGTCCCCAATACCTCATCTTTACCATAGACATCCAATCCTGATAGATGCCCATCCACTAGACAAAGGTCTCCAATACCTGTGTTTCTTCCTCTCTCATCGACCCAAGCTGTACCCCTCCACCGACACACTCATTTGATTGGCAGAACTGGTCTTCAGCCTCACAGCTTCTCCTATGAATCCTCCACTTCTATCAGACAAGAAGGGTAGCCAAGGGCACCCACATAGGCCCCAGCTATGCCTGCCTCTTTGTAGGGTACCTGGAGCAGTCCATCTTCTGCAGTTAATTGGCTCCATACCCCATCTTTTCCTTCATTACATCGATGACTGTATCAGTGCCAACTCATGCTCCCATGAAGAGGTTGAATGTTTTGTCAACTTCACAAACACCTTCCACCCTGACCTTAGGTTCACCTGGACTATCTTGACACCTCCCTCACCTTCCTGGACCTCTCCATCTCCATCTCTAGCGACTGACTCAACACGGACATCTATTTCAAATGCACCAACTCCCACAGTTGCCTGGACTACACCGCCTCCCAACCTCCTCCCCTTGTAAAAACACTATCCCTTACCCCCAGTTCTTCTGCCTCTACTGTATCTGCTCCCAGGAGAAGCAATTCCACTTCAGAACATCCCAGTTGGCCTCTTATTATGAAGCCGGAGAAGGTTCAGAAGAGATTTACCAGGACGTTGTTGGGTGTGGAAAGTTTGAGTTATACAGTAAGTTTGTGTAGGCTGGTCTTTTTCATTGGAGTGTAAAAGGCTGAGAGGTGACCTCATAGAGGGGTACATGAATAGGAAAGGTTTGGAGGGTTATGGGCCAGGTGCAGGCAGGTGGGACTAGTTTAGTTTGAGATAGCGGTCAGCATGAACTGGTTGGACCGAAGGGTCTGTTTCCTTGCTGTATGGCTCTAAGACTCTATAACTAGAATATTTGATCATCCAACACACTCCTAGTCCCATAGCTGCCAGTTAATAAAACATTTGCTGTACTATTTGCTAGAAATAAATAGATTCAAGTTGCAGATAAACAAAGTGTTGACAAAAAACAGAAATTACTGGAGAAACTCAGCAGGTCTCGGGGTATCTGTGGAGAAAATGTAGAGTCAACAATTCAGATTTTGACTTCTGAAGTAGGGTCATTGGATCCAAAACATTAACTCTGTTTTTCTTTCACAGAGGCTGCCTGACCTGCTGTGTTTTTCCAGCAATCTCTGTTTTTGTTTCCAAATTCCAACATTCAGGTTTTTTAAATGAAGTGTTGACATATGGCTTGACTAGTGAAAACCCTTACTCCATTATAAGCCTCTTTTTACACCTATGTACAGACAAAACATTGTTGTCATGCGTGATGGGTAAAAAAACTGGGAAAGTAATTTGATGGCCTCAGTCAACTGGGCACGCTGAGATGATCACTTTGTATGCCTGGTCTTTTTGTTCTCCAATCTCTCTTCCCTCTTTTCACTTTCTAGGTTGGCAAGGTAGCTCAGCGGTTAGCACTGCTGCTTCACTGCATCAGGGACTGGGGTTCAATTCCACTATCAGTCAACTGTCTCTTTGGAGCTTGTGTATTCTGCCAGTGTCTGTGTTGGTTTCTTCCAGATGCTCTGGTTGCCTTCCACAGTCCAAAGATGTGCAGGTTAAGTGGATTGGCTGTGCTAAATTGTCCATAGTGTGCAGACTGGGTAGGTTAGCCATGGGAAATGTAGGGTTATAAGAATAAGGTGGGTCTGAGTGTGATGTTTTTTGAAGGGTTTCCACAGGCCATTCAGTGATTCTATGAAACGCAACGTGACTGGTTCACAAATTTCAAAATCCCCGAATTTTCTTTTAGGTAAAATGTACAGCTAGCAGGAGGGAGAAGATAACTAGCTTGCTTCAGATACTCTTGACAACAAAGGACATATGCCACCTCTCCTTTCAGAGATCTGAAAACGTCTGGCAGTATCATTTACACCCACAAGCTGTTCAGCTACCCAGGAGCCAATCACATGGTTGTCAGCAAATAGATGGCCATTATCGTGCACAAATGGTCACAACTCCACAACCAATCAGCTACCTGTTGCTGACTGAATCTCACTTTATACACACTCCCTGGTACCAGCCTGTCTGCCTCTCCCATCGCATGAAGAAAGCAGCAATGTAAATTGCACTTATAGAATCCATACAATGTGAAAGCAGGCCATTCAGCCCATCAAGTCCACACCAACCCTCCAAGCGGCATCCCACCCAGACATATTCCCTACCCCTATAACCCTGTATTCGCCATGGCTAACCCTCCTAGTCTGCACATTCCAAGACACTATGGTCAATCCACCTGCACATCTTTGGACTGTCTTGGCCTAATCATCTTCAGCCACTTCATCACAAGGTCAGAAATGGAATGTTCACTATTAAAACAGAGTAAAACATAACAGTCGGTCCCATAGTTTCTGGAAATCACTCTGCACCTGCCAAAACTAATCAAAACAAGTTTACTGCCTCCATTTTTTGTTATAATCAACATTTTCTCTAGATGGCTGGTCAGCATTGGTCTTCCCTCAATTGACCAACTCAACATCCCTCCAAATACTAGCCCTGGGGCTTGGCAACACACAGTGTCGAGTTGTCACAACCCAGACCCATTTCCCTCTGACTAATGCACCTAACACTATGGGCAGTTTAGCACGGCCAATTCACCCAAACTGCATATCTTTGGACTGTGAGAGGAAAGTGGAGCACCCGGAGGAAACCCACGCAGACACGGGGAGAATGTGCAAACCACACACAGACAGTCACCCAAGGCTGGAATCAAACCTGAGGTTCTGGTGCTGTGAGGCAGCAGTGCTAACCACTGAGCCACCCTGCCTCCCCATCAGGATGAAGAGCTCATGCTCGAAATATCGACTCTCCTTCTCTTCGGATGCTGTCTGACCTGCTGTGCTTTTCCAGCACCACAATTTCGACTCTGTTCTCCAGCATCTGTAGTCTTCACTTTCTCCCAATCTTCAATGCAGTTTGCTAAGTAACTCCAGCAAACTAGCTTCCTCCTCTTGTACATTTTTATGAAGTCATTAAAAGTCAATAACAGGGCCCCCCCCTTTGCTGCCTGGGTCTGAGAAGTCACTTGGTCCCTGACAATCATCTGAGTGCCAGCGTTCTGTGAATGTGCTCGTAAATCTAACCTGTGTAAAGTACCCAGCAGGGTGTCGATATCTGAGCTGCGGCAGAGCCCAGAAAGTTGCGTTGTCAGTGCTTCCTCTGCGGTGACATCTTCCTCAGAGGCCCAGAGTGAGCCTGAGCTGGAGAGGATGGTCTCATCCTGTTTGATGCTGCTGCTACCTGCAGACAACAAGCAAAGGTATAAGATAGGATTGAAAACTTGAGTGTGTTAAGAGTATATTCACTGTGGTGATAATGGGAGGAAAGTGAAGCACATCACAATGGCTGCTGGGACATGGAGTTCTTGGTATCACCACATGAGCAGTCATGGACTTCACCTTTGCTCATATATGGTAACCATGATGTGAAGGTGGTGGACAGGGTTGGACAAGATCAAAAATCACCTGAAGAAAGAAAAACTCCAAAAGCTTGTGTTTCAAATAAACCCATTGGACTCTAGCCTAGTGTCATGTGATTTTTGACCATATATGGTGAGGTAAAAAACACCAGTCACTCCACCACCCAACTTGGCTCTCTCTGCCCCCTATTGAGGGCAGTTTTTTTCCTTACATGAGTAAAAGGGAGGTTTGCATGAGATGAAAATGGCTGTCGGTGCGGGCGGGAGAAGAGTGGTGAGGTGTCCCGAGTGTGTGAGCAAGTAGAAAATACAAGGAGAGGAAGGGTTAACCTGGGGAAATAGAGAGGGTCAGAGCCAATGAGGGATGATGCTGCTTGCAATAGTGAGAGGTGTAGACCATTAGCCTGTATGGAAGGTGGGTGCAGCAGTGGAGTTAGACCAGGTGTGAGTTAGCAGAGAGAATATGATGGCACTTAACCGTGTAGAGTGCTGAACTTTCCAGTTGCTGTTGGCAATGATACTGACCTGGATGGCAACTGCAGACTGGACTAGCAAGGTGTGGGACCATGGTCTTCTCTGAGTGACCGAGGGTAAGGGTAAGGACATTCACCAAGATGTCCAAGTTTCTGTTGGGAAAATGGAGTGCCAATTTGCTTCTGTCATTGAGTCATAGAGTCATTCAGCATGGAAACCAACCTTTCTGCCAACTAGTCCACATCAACCAGGTTCCCAAACGAGTCCCATTTTCCTGCATTTGACCCACCTCCCTCCAAGCAGTTCCTATTCATGTACTTATCCTAATTTCTTTTAAATATTGTCGCTGCACCTGCATCCACCACTTCCTCTGGAAGTTTCTTCCACATACGAGAAACATTGTCCCTCATGTCCTTTTTAAAATCTTTCTCCTGTCACCTTAAATGTATGCCCCGGAGTTTTGAACTCCCCCAGCCTGGAGAAAAGACCTTTGTTATTCACCTTACTATGCTCCTCATGGTATTATAAACCTTTACCAAGTCACCCTCCAACCTTCTCTGCTCCAGTGAAAGAAGTCCCAGCCTATCCAGCCTACTTGTATTAATCAAACATTCCATTTCCAGCAACATCCTGACAAACCTTTTCTGAACCCTTACCAATTTAATAATATCCTTCCTATAACACAGCAACCAGAACTGCACACAGTACTCTAGAAGAGGCCTTACACATAACCTGTTTGCCTCAACATGACATCCCAACTACTATACTCAAAGGTCTGAGCAATGAAGGCAAGTGTGCTAAACACCTTCTTAACTACCCGACCTGTGACGCAAATTTCAAAGAATTATGTATCTGAACCCCGAGATCTTTCTGCTGTACAACATTACTCCAGGGCCCTGCCAATCTTGAGACAATTCTTGAGATGTACAACTTGCAAATGGCAGTTCCTAGTGTGCGACATTCGAAGTGGTGTTCATTTAGGTGTAAAAATGATTTCTGTGGTGGGAACATTCGAAAGGACCGGCTTTGGTGAGCATTTCTGCAGCTTCCTGTTGTAAAATAATACATGAGCAGTACCCGGGTGGGGTGGTTCATGGGTAATAAGGTGACCAGTATAAGATTGTGTACAAAAACCTGCGAGCGCTCAAAGGAAAATCCTTTATGAAATTTCCAGAATTGAGATTGAGCCAAATTTTGAGAAAGTTCACTCCCAGGTCACCACATGACAGTGTGAGAGAGATCTGCTATAATCCCTGTCCTCTTCTCAATTATCTGCGAGCAGTGCATTTTTGAAAGAAAGATATGTCTGTCAGTGTTTTAACTCTTGAGCATGTGGACATTCTGAAAACAAGCCATACATTTATTATAAGTTTTAACAAAGAAAGTTGATTGCTTATTTAAGCACTTGCTCCGAAATCGTACTCTACAGCACCACGATCACAGAAGCAAATACACTCAACGAAAGTACTGTTAGAATCATAGAATCCCTATAGTGTGGAATCAAGCCATTTGGCCCATTGAGTCCATGCTGACCCTCCAAAGAGCACCCCACCCAGACCAGGCCCCCCGGACCCTATCCCAGTAACCCTGCATTTGCCATGGCTAATCCACCTAGGCTGCACATCCAGAGACACTACGGGGCAATTTAGCATGGCCAATCCACCTAATCTGCACATCTTTGGGCTTTGGGAGGAAACTGTATCACCTGGAGAAACTCACGCAGACACAGGCTGTATGCGCAAGTTCCACACATACAGTTACCCGAGGCTGCAAATGAACCCACGTCTCTGGCGCTGTGAGACAGCAGTGTTTATAAAAGAGGAATTGTTCAGACTTTGCATGGTTGCCTTTTTTGGATAATGCACTTTGCAAGGTGATGAAACACATTCACACTGAAGTGCAGTTGAGATGAGTTCAACAGCTGAAGGTCGTTTGCAGAACTTTCTCACCAAATGGTAGACTTTCTGTGGGTCGCACACTTATGGTGTCTTTACCAGGGGGTCAGTTTGCTGCTTTGCTGGCATGGAGATCCTAATGAAAGCTTTCAGATTATTCCTATAAAAGCATGTTACTGCCTCTACCATTTTCTGTAAGCAACATTTTTTATTTAAAACAACAAACATGGTTGCAGTAACACGCCACTTCTCCCAATTGCTGTTACTTGAACAAATAAAAACCACATGCTGCCATGTTGTTTCTAGATTAATGCACTATTGTCTTAAGACATCCACCTTTTTCAGGTTAAAATACTTTCTTGTCGAAGAGACCTTTTCAATTCGGAGAAACCTCTTGATGGCATTTCAGGATTTGTGTAGTTTAGTCTGCAAGGCACCTTTTGGTCTTCAGGACATAGTCAAACTATGAGTCAAGTTCCTTAATTACACAGATCAAATTACCAAGTTTTCAATGGATATTTTGGAACATGCTAAGTCAATTCAAAGATTCCACATCTAAAAATGGTTTGTATTTTAAATGCTATTATGGCCATGATGTCCAGGAATACTCATTAATGTGATTATGGAAGTGTAATCATTGCAGGAATGTTTACAATGGGGTGTCTCAACATCAGGGATAATCCAAGATGGAGGACGGAAAAAATTGTGGCCTGTAGGAGCTGTTCCTTTTTTGAGGTATTTTAGGTGTTGGAAGTGATTTCCTTGAATTCCATAAGCAGCAATTATTGTTTTCTATGCTGTTGCATTGTTTTGGATAATTTGGGGAAAAAAGATCAAAACAACAGCACTTTAAAAAGGCAGACAAAGGCAGTGACGAAATGATCAGAGAACAAAATCTATGTAGCTGTCTGACACAGCAGTGAATCTGCACAGTTTCTGCCTTTGCTATTTGAGTTTAAATATGACTGAACATTGGAGTGCATCTAGGAAAAATGAACAAACAGCGAAATTCACAACTGACCTTGGAGGAAATTATGTGGGAGAGCTTACAGCACAGGAACAGATATGTGCATAGTTATTAACATGTAACCTTGCTGTAAATCTACAATAGTGAATAGAGTTGGTTCTTTCTTAATTGTATGCTTTGTTGAGATCTGTCTCTTGATTAAATTTCAAAACCCTAAACCATAAGTACCAAGTTAGCCTGGAGCAGTATTTTTAAAGCAATAGGACGGTACTATTTTCTGGGTCTGTAAATTTTGAAGGAGCAAAGATAGTCTTTAGTAGAGTAATGTTCTCTTTCTGTTGGATGTGGGAATTTAGGGAGAGTTTCCATGTGTCTTTGGTTGTGAATCCTATCAGATCGCATGGATCGTTAGGAGCGGTAGTTAGAGACAATAAGGAACTTACAGGAGCTGGGAGTGTGATGGATGGCAGTTATAGAAAAGGAGAAAAACCACAGATACAGTCAGGTGAATGGATTAACTCCAGGAAATTAAGGAGGGGTGGGCAGGTCGTGCAGGAGTCTCCTGTGGTTATCTCCATCTCAAACAAGTACACTGTTTTGGAAAATGTAAGGGGTGATGGATTCTCAGGGGAACATAGCATGAACAGCCAAGGTTTTGGTATTGAGAATGGCTCTAATGCAATGAGGGGTACATCGGGTTCCAAGCGTTCAATTGTGTAAGGGAACTCTCTCTTCCGAGGCACAGACAGACATTTCTATGGCCAGCAGCAAAAATCAGAATGGTGTGTTGCTTTCCTGGTGCCAGGATCAAGGATATCTCAGAGAGGGTGCAGAATGTTCTCAAAGGGGAGAGGGACCAGCAGGAGGTCATTGTACACATTGTAACTAATGACAGAGGAAGGGAAAAGGATGAGATTCTGAAGGGAGAATATTGGAAGTTAGGCAAGAATTTAAAAAGGAGGTCGTCATGGGTAGTAATACCTCCTGGTGCTAGGAACGAGTGAGAGTAGCAATAGAAGGATAGGCCCGATGATGCGTGGCTGAGGAGCTGATGCGTTAACATTTTTGGATCATTGGAATCTTTTCTGGGGTAGAAAAGACCTGTACAAGAAGGATGGATTGCACCTGAATTGGAAGGGAATTAATACACTAGCAGGGAGATTTGCTAGAGGTGTTTGGGAGGATATGAACTAGAAAGGTGGATGTGTGGGACCATGGAGATAGTGAGGAAAATCATCAATCTGAGTCTGGTACAGTTGGGAAAAGGAGTAAATCAAACAGTCAGGGCAGGCAGGAACAAAGCAGAGAACAAGGTAGGACTGATAAATTAAACTGCATTTATTTCAATTCAACAGGCCGAACATAGAAGGCAGATAACTCAGAGCATGGTTAGAAACATGGGACTGGCATATCATAGCAATTACAGAAACATGGCTCAGAGATGGACAGGACTGGCAGCTTAATGTTCCAGGATACAACTGCTTTCGGAAGGATAGAAAGAGGGGCAAGAGAGGAGGGGGAGTGGCATTTTTGATCAGGGATAGCATTACAGCTGTACTGAGGGAGGATATTCCTGGAAATATATCCAGCTGTACTTGGGGTGGAACTGAGAAATAAGAAAGGGATGATCGCCTTATTGGGATTGTACTGTAGACCCCCTAATAGTCAGTGGGAAGTTGGGGAATAAATTAGTAAGGAGATCTCAGTTCTCTATCAGAATAGTGGGCAGCACAGTGGCACAGTGGTTAGCACTGCTACGTCACAGCACAGCCAGAGACCTGGGTTCAATTCCTGCCTCAGGCGACTGACTGTGTGGAGTTTGCACATTCACCCTGTGTCTGCGTGGGTTTTCTCCGGGTGCTCCAGTTTCCTCCCACAGTCCAAAGATGTGCAGGCCAGGTGAATTGGCCATGCTAAATTGCCCGTAGTGTTAGGTGCAGGGGTAAATGTAGGGGAATGGGTCTGGGTGGGTGCGCTTCAGCAGGTCGGTGTGGACTTGTTGGGCCGAAGGGCCTGTTTCCACACTGTAAGTAATCTAATCTAATAATATGGTGGTTATGGGAGGGGATTTTAACTTTCCAAACATAGACTGGGACTGTCATAGTGTTAAGAGTTTAGATGGAGAGGAATTTGTTAAGAATGTACATGACAATTTTCTGATTCAGTACATGTATGTACCTACTAGAGAAGGTGCAAAACCTGACCCACTCTTGGCAGGTGACTGAGGTGTCAGTGGGGGAACACTTCGGGACTAGTGACCATAATTCTATTAGTTTTAAAATAGTGATGGCAAAGTATAGACCAGATCGAAAAGTTGAAGTTCTAAATTGGAGGAAGGCTAATTTTGATGGTATTAGGCAAAAACGCTCAGACGTTGATTGGGGGCAAATGTTCACAAGTAAATGGACAGCTGGAAAAAGGGAAGTCTTCAAAAAGGAGATAACGAGAGTCTACAGACAGTATATTCCTGTTCGGGTGAAAGGCAAGGCTGGTAGGTGTAGGGAATGTTGGATGACTAGAAACATTGAGGTATTGGTTTAGAAAAAGCAGGAAGCATATGTCAGGTATAGACAGCAAAAATCAAGTGAATCCTTACAAGAGTATAAAGGCAGTTGGAGTATACTTAAGAGGAAAACCAGGAGGGCAAAAAGGGGCCATGAGATAGCTTTGGCAAATAGGGTTAAGGAGAATCCAAAGGGATTTTAAGAATATATTAAGGACAAAAGGGTAACTAGAGAGAGAATAGGGTCCCTCAAAGATCACCAAGGCAGCCTATGTGTGGAGCAGCAGGAGATGGGGGAGTTACTAAATGAGTATTTCGCATCAGTGTTTACTGTGGAAGGACACGAAAGATATCGAATGTAGGGAAATAGATGGCAACATCTTTAAAAATGTCCATATTTTGTGGTACCACTATTTAAGAAAGGTGATAAGGAAAAGCCAGGGAACTATAGACTGGTAAGTCTGACCTCGGTGGTGGGCAAGTTGTTGGAGGGAATTCTGAGGGACAGAATGTACATGTATTTGGAAAGGCAAGGACTAATTAGGGATAGTCAACATGGCTTTGTGTGTGGGATAGGTGTGGACTTGTTGGGCCGAAGGGCCTGTTTCCGCACTGTAAGTAATCTAATCTAATCTAAATCATGTCTCACAAACTTAATTGAGTTTATTGAAGAAGTAATGAAGACGATTGATGAGGGCAGAGTGATAGATGTGATCTAAATGGACGTCAGTAAGGCATTCAACAAGGTTCCTCATGGTAGACTGATTAGCAAGGTTAGATCTCATGGAATACAGGAAGAATTCACCATTTAGATATAGAACTAGCTCAAAGGTAGAAGACAGAGAGTAGTAGTGGAGGGTTGCTTTTCAGACTTGAGGCCTGTGGCCAGTAGTCTGCCACAATGCATCCACTACTTTTTGTCATTTCTATCAATGATTTGGATGTGAATATAGGAGTAAAGTTAGTATGTTTTCAGATGACACCAAAATTGGAGGTGTACTGGACAGCGAAGAAAGTTACCTCAGAGTACAATGGGATCTTGACCAGATGGGCCAATGGGCTGAGGACTGACAGATGGAATTTAATTTAGATAAAAGTGAGGTGCTGCATTTTGGAAAAGCAAATCAGAACAGGACTTATACACTTAATGGTAATGTCCTAGGGAGTGTTGCTGAATAAACAGACCTTGGAGAGCAGGTTCACAGTTGCTTGAAAGTAGAGTTGCAGGTAGGTAGGATCGTGAAGAAGGCATTTGGTATGCCTTCCTTTATTGGTCAGAGCATTGAGTATAGGAGTGGGGAGGTCACGTTGAGAGTGGACAGGGCATTGGTTAGGCCACTTTTGGAATACTATGAGCAATTCTGGTCTCCCTCTTATCGTAAAGATGTTGTGAAACCTGAATGGGTTCAGAAAAGATTTGCAAGTATGTTGCCAGGGTTGGAGGGTTTGAGCTATAGGGTGAGGCTGAATAGGCTGGGGCTGTTTTCCCTGGAGCATCAGAGACTAAGGGGTGACCTTATAGAGGTTTATAAAATCATGAGGGGCATGGATAGAGTAAATAGACAAGGTATTTTCCCTGGGGTGGTGGAGTCCAGAACTAGAGGGATCGGTTTAGGGTGAGGGGGGAAAGATATAAAAGGATCCTAAGGGGCAACTTTTTCACCCAGAGAGTGGTGTGTGTATAGAAAGAGCTGCCAGAGTAAATGTTGGAGGCTGGTACAATTTACAACATTTAAAAGGCATCTGGATGGGTATATGAATAGGAAGGGTTTACAGGGCCATGGGCTGAGTGCTGGCAAATGGGACAAGATTAGGTTAGGGTCTGTTTCCATGCTGTACATCTGTATGACTCTGTGACTTTGGATAACTTTTATGTGATTATGAAGTTGTATTCACAGGGACTTAGAGCCAGTTTGGTTAGCAACCAGGACCTCAAACTATCAATAGAACTCCCAAAATACTTTTTTTTGTAAGACCCATTCCAGAATTTCTTTGGTTAGATTCAAGCAAATTGTAACCATTCCGAATACTTGGTGTGAATTGTCGGCTCTGCTCTGCTGTTTAATTTTACACCATATCCTTGACTCAAATGCAAGCAACTCGTGGACAAATGGACAGATGGTTTCAATCAGGAGAAACATCAGGAAAAGGCTGCAAATGTTGGAAGGTTATACGCATCTTAGACAGACTATGATACAGCTCAGACATTTTAGAAGCACACTAAGAATGATCTTAAACTGTACACTATTCCAGATTCTTTCTCATGGATTCCCAGGTAACATTCTCAACTCTCTGCTGCTGTCCACCATATCATTTCACTGCTCCTTGGATGCTGCCTGAACTAATGTGCTCTTCCAGCACCACTAATCCAGCACCATATCATACTGCCTATTATCTCACTGGAAGCAGCTTAATTGTTTGCAAAGCACCTTTTGGCTGTACAATGTGCCCATGGAGAATTGTTTGAGAAATATAAATCAAAGTACCAGTACTCTCCGGCTCTTGCAAGCTTAAATCATTTCCAACACCTTGATGGTCATTTGGAAGTAATCAGAGCCTCAATAATATTTTCTGTGTGCTGCTGCCTGAACAATAATTGCTCCAACTGTGAGGAACACAAATTGATGACAAGTGTAACATTGGAACAATAAGATTTCTGATAAGTGCTTTTGAACACCTAGTATCTTTGTGGGTGGCACGTTGGCAGAGTGGTTAGCACTGCTGCCTTACAGCGCCGGAGACCTAGGTTCAATTCCCGCCTCAAGTGACTGACTGTGTGGAGTTTGCACATTCTCCCAGTGTCTACGTGGGTTTCCTCCGGGTGCTCCGGTTTCCTCCCACAGTCCAAAGATGTGCAGGTCAGGTGAATTGGCCATGCTAAATTGTCCGTAGTGTTAGGTAAGGGGTAAATGTAGGGGTATGGGTGGGTTGTGCTTCGGTGTGAACTTGTTGGGCCGAAGGGCCTGTTTCCACACTGTAATGTAATGTAATCTAATCTAATCTTAATACTGCATAATAAACAAAATACAGTGAAACAATATCCAAAACATTACATTCATTCCTAATTCCTGTGTAAGGAAGTCAGTTAAAATGTTCTTAGACTGTGATGGCAAAATGTCGAAAGCAATAACAATAGAGTGAAGGTGAATTTATCTGCTTGTAGATTTTAATGAAGTGTCATAAGATGGGACATTCCTTTACTCTTGACCATCAAGGTTATGTGATTTTGCTGGTGGTTTCCAGGATTTATTGGCCACAATCTGAGAGTTAATTGCTCCAATATGACACATGCCAAAGACATTTCATCATTTACCACAATAAACTGCATCAAAAATGGAAATCACCAGAAAAGCTCAGCAGGTCTGGCAGCATCTGTGGAGACAAATCAGAGTTAATGTTTCCGGTCAAGTGACCCTTCCTCAGAACAGTGAACTGTATCGCCATCTAATATTTTAATATAAAGGAATGTGATTTGAAGCAGGAGAGGGGGTAACTTTTCAAAGCTTTCTTTTGAATATAATCGAAGGAGATCATCATTAAAGCTGAGCTCCCCTCAGATTCCCAAGTTTCAGGAAATGACACAGATGCTTAAATGTTCAAGTCAAGTCAAAGACATTTACAAACTGAGGCAGATCATTGGTGCCTCCCTAAACTGAGCTTCATGTAGTTTGTCCTGATTGTGCTTCGGAAGGTACTAAATTGCACATTTTCCTATCATCTTAAAGATGTGCAGATTAGGTAAATTGGCCATCCTAATTTGCCCGTAATGTTAGGTGCATTAGTCAGGTGTGAATGTAGGGGAATGGGTCTGGGTGGGTTGCTCTTCAGAGGGTCGGTGTGGACTTGTTGGGCCGAAGGGCCTGTTTCCACACTGTAGGGAATCTAATCTAATCTAAAGAACTTATCTTTGGCCTGGCTGTGGGCATTTGCAAATGACCAGTATTCCTGATTCTTACATGTTTTTGAATGTCATCAACTGCTTGTGAGAACAAGCACAGTCTTTTTCCTTTCATAGCATGGCAATGAGATCTGGCACTGAGAACACAGTCCCGAAAAGCACAATACCTACGAGTAATTAAATGTACAGAGTTTATAGATACAAGATGACACAGTGGTTTATGGCCTGAAGCACTCCCTAGTGCTATTGTTCCCATGTTGCTAATCTTCTTGATACTGCTACTCTAAGGTACCATACAGTTCAGGCTTTTTTCAAATTGTAATTCATTGCTGAAGCAATATATCACAGTGCTGGAATTCTCTTGACAGGGAGTAGGTATTGGAAACTTCCAGCAATTCAAGCTGCCAGTGAACATAAGAGTTGGAAACAGTTGAGTTAACGTTGTGGAGTTGATAAATGAGAGCCCTTGTTTTCCTTACACTCATCTCACACGACCCTTGCCAAAACTTGGGAGGAACATCAGAGACTCCAGGTGAATACCGTTTGGCAGGACCCTCTTATTTCAATGACCCAAAGACACCCCAGATATTAACACCATGACGAGGGGGTGTAGATTGAAGGCAAAGAGGTTGAGCGAAAATGTGAGGAAAAACTTTTTCACTGAGGAAGTGGTGACAGAAACCCTCATAACATTTAGGAAGCATTCAGTGATATCTTGTAATGCCAACATACAACCCTGTGAGTCAAGTGCTGGAAAATGAGATTAGAATAATTAGGTAGGTGTTTTTGATCAGACTCAATGATGACAGTTCAGACTCAATGGACTGAGGGCCGTTTCCCTTGATGGAGACCTCTCTGACGCTGTGACTGGAATGAGGTTGGTCAGGTGGATCTCATTGACAATAAGATCCCTGATTGGGGCTGTTAACCTAGGCCCATCAGGGAACCCTGGCTGACAGATATAAACAGGAGTCTCAGGCACTCTCCTCACTCCAGGGACTGGCTCTAAGCTAAATAAATGATGGTGGGATACCGACTTCTGTGGAGTTATTTCAAAACTCTAAATTGTTTCAAGTTTTGAACAACCATTTTCTAAGAGAGATTCTGTGGGTTGATTGTTGGGTTGAAGGGGTTGACGTGGCAAGAACAATGAAGCAAGTCTTTATTCATTATAGGAATGATCTTATTGAACACATGCAAGATTCTGAGGGGAGTTAATGGGGGTAGATGTTGAAAAGGTATTTCCACAAGTGAGGGAATCTCAAACTAGGGGACATAGTTGTGGAATAAATGGGCACTCATTTAAAACAGAAACTTCTTCTCTCATAGGGGAGTGAATGTCAGGAATTCCTTATCCCAGAGTGGTGAAGGATAGATCACTGAAAGTATTTGAAGACGAGAGAGATTTTTAAAATTTCAGACAATTGAGGAGCTGGTACAAAACAGGAGTTGAGACCTGAGGCAGATCAGCAATGATCTTATAAAATGGCATGGCACGCTTGAGGGACTGAATGGCTGACTGATGCTTACATTTTTATGTTCTTAAGTTCTTAAATGTATAGTCATGCAAATAAAAAGAATAATGTGCCATAGAAGCTCTGACAGCTCTCTTCAAACACCAGTGATTTGACTAAATGTAAATTTCTAACAACACAATAAGTGCTGATTGATTAAATACTATCCCGCACACAACTGGAGGCCCTCAGATTTCTATTCTGGAACTTTACTGAAAAACCCCATCCAGTAAGAGCTAAATAGAGCTTGGCTGTGATTCCCTTTGGAGTTCAATACCATGTCAACGCTCACTGACTGCAATCCCAAATGTAGAACTTTGCCTGTCAGGTAACATGGCAGGAATCTCAAATCGTTCCCCACTCTGAGCCAGATGACCTCATTTTAACCCCTTAACCTTGCAACAATGCGGGGCATAAGAAGCTGTCAGTCAGTTACACAAAGCCCGTTGACAATGCACCATGGGCCATTTAACAGGAATGCTCTGGGCAAACTAGCAAGGCCCTCATTAAAATTCAGGAGGCAGGGTCTGATGATGTCAATCAGACCCCAAGCATAGTTTAATCACTGACAGTTAGGATCACTGAGCATGAAAAGTGACAAAATAGCAGGCAGAATGTGTTTTATATTAAACATTTGCTGTAGACCAGGAAGAGCAGAAGCCCTACCTCAAGGCCCATAAAAATATCTAAGTGCCTGGGCATCTCCCTGTCAACATTTACCCCTCACACCCTTATCCATTCCCAAAGCATGGGAATAAAATGGCCAACACTTCGCTATTAACAGTCCACAGTGAGCCTGAAGTTTACTTTACAGTCTCAGTTAAAAGCAGGGCTAAAGTCTTCATGAGAGAGGTCAAAATTTGAGCAATGTATCAGATAAGACATGCTCACCCTGCAACACCCAGGTTGATACTTACCTATTACTCATTGTGCTTTTCGATGGTTTGTATATGAAGTAGTGTATATTATAGAAAAGGTTTAAGTTATGTAATAGGTCAAGTGATACAATAGATCATTTCCATACACTTTCTGAATGTGACGTAAATTGAAAGGCACATCACAGATGCAAATAGAAACAGAGGCAAGCTAGATGAGGAAAATTGGGAAGGGTGAAGGGAGTAGGATTTGAGAGGTTTTTTTTCAGTAGGATGTGATGTAAACATATTTCGGAAAGAGGAACATGAGGCAGCACAAAGAAAGGAGGAACCTGGGGTAACACAAAGGGAGGAGGAACCTGGGGCAACACAAAGGGAGGAGAGTGTTTCAGTCTGGAGTCAGGGTAATGACGAATTTGATGACGGGATAAATGGCAAAAGGTAGATGAAAGAATAGCATGGGGCCCTGCTGCAGGGGAGTTTAAAGACAAGTGCAATGACTGAGCCCTTCAATGTTGGGGGCTATGAGCTAGGCTGGTAATGACTGTCAGCAATGCATTTACATCAAAATCCTCTTCACTACTTTAGTGGATTTCCTAACATTGGATTAACCTTTACACACTAGGGAGAGAAATTTGATACAAACCTGTTGTATAATTGTATGATAATGGTGTACTGTAGAACTCAACCATTAACACCAGAACACGATAACTGGTCATTTATAATTCTATTTTAATTTACCCACAATTCATTTAATGACAAGATGAGAAATGATTAGAGATAAAAGTGAAAAGATAAAGAAGATGAGATTAAAATAATCGAGTACTGTTAAGAAATCAAAGTAAATGAAGGCAAGAAGGCTTAAAATCCAGAACTGTGGACCAACTAACTGAAGCAACCAGCCGTATAGAGAAATTAAAGATTTTTTAGAAGGAGTTGGGAATTTTTTTTAAACATGCAATTATAGACTGAAAGCTCAGGGTGAAATAAAAATGAATGAACTCAAATGAAAGTAACATCAAAATTCATCCTAGGCGAAGTAATGATTCAAATAGATTTTAGCTTAAAAGGAAGATAATGAAAAAGCGAGGATTCAATATTCCTGAGGAACCAGATGTGAAGGGACAAAAGTGGATTAAGACAAGTGCATGTGAGACAATGAAAGGACTAAAAATAACCCAGTCCTGAACAATTCGCATGTCTTTTCTTTGTGTACTTGCATCAGGTCCTTATGACAGGAGCTGATGACATGAGGAGGGGGGAGGGGGGAGTGGGGAGATCTTCAAAGAAAATCAGCTTATTTATGCTGAATGAATTCTGCAGAGACAACAAAATATATTAAGAAACCGACAGTCCACCATCCTGTTGCTGCAATGCAGTGATAGCTTTCACTTCAAGGTAAGGAAGTGTGGAATAAATTTCAGATGAGAATCATAGAATAGAATAAAATTCCTACAGTGGGGAAACAGGTCCTTCGGCCCAACAAGTCCACACTGACCCTCCGAAGAGTAATCCACTCAAACCCATTCCCCTACCGTATTACTGTACACTGACCCCTGACTAATGCACCTAACCTACGCATTCCTGAACACTATGGGCAATTTAGCATGGCCGATTCACCCTAACTTGCACATCCTTTGGTTGTGGGAGGAAAGCAGAGCACCTGCAGGAAACCCATGCAGACATGGGGAGAATGTGCAAACTCCACACAAATAGTCACTGGAGACTGGGATCAAACCTGGGTCCCTGATGCTGTGAGGCAGCAGTGTTAACCACTGAGCCACCCGAATGCAAAATCAAACCTTTGATTTTGGTACAAACCCAAATGAGATGCATTGAAACACACAAAATTCTGACCCGCCCCCCCCCCCTCTCCCCACCCCCAGTTCTAGGTCTTTTCTGAGTAAATTCTAGCTATGATTCAGGTAAAACAAGACTGGCAGCATCAAATTCAATGTCTTACGTTGAAACAATGGGCGGAATGTTACCATGAACCTCAGGTTCCTGACATTTGAACCCAGTCAGAGTTCTGAGGTCAAACTGAATGGCAATGGCAGTGGCTTGGTTGGATCATAGAACATAGAACAATACAGCACAGTACAAGCCCTTCGGCCCTCAATGTTGCACCAACCTATCAAAAAGATCTGAAGCCCATCTTCATCCATATGCCTATCCAATGACCATTTAAATGCCATTAAAGTTAGCTAGTCTACTATTGTTGCAGGCAATGCGTTCCACATCCCTACTACCCTCTGAGTAACGAAACTACCTCAGACATCTGCCCTATATCTATCACTCGTCAATTGAAAGCTAGTTCCCTCATGCGAGCCATCACCATCCAAGGAAAAAGGCTCTCATTGTCCACCCTGTCTAATCCTTTGATCATCTTGTATGCTTCTATTAAGTCACCTCTTAACCTTCTTCTCTCTAATGAAAACAGCCTCGAGTCAGGGGGCTATAGGAGCCCTTGGAGAGGAAGTAATAAATTCATGATGACTGAAGGCATAAGCTCCAGTCAATCAAAGGGTAAAGCTCTGCAGGGGCATTAGTAAGAATGCAAGGGGTGCATTGACTGCCTCTGCTTCTGCCTCTGCTCCTGGAATGGAAAGCAGACCCACACCCCAGTCAGCCTTCTGTCTGTCTGCCTTTGGGGAACTCCCCCAAGCAGTGACACTCCAACTATCACAGACCCCACTATTTTACACCTCCACCACTCTTCATCTGCTGTCATCACCCAGCACCAGTAAAGTTCAAACCAATGTGTGTGAGAGCTCTGTGATGGACAGATTCAGGCAGTTCAAGGCTCAAGGCACCCTGTATGCCTGGATAATAAAAACCAGGAACAGGTTGTGATTATAAAAATGATCATCCGGATACATGCCTTTCCTGGTATTTCATACAAACTGATGTGGTGGCAATCTCGGAAGCAGTCCCTCATCCAGAAAATGATACAACAAACAACCCACTAAAAATATTTTTTCTGACATTCAATATTTAGATGGCAAAAACTCCGTCAATGAGTGTCATCTTTTGGAGGGATGGCATATCTATGTTTTGTAAATAAAAAAACCTTAATACAATACCTTTCACAATCACAGAATATCACAAAATACTTTGCAATCAATGATTTAATTTTTATATTACATTAACCCTTAATGTAGGAAATGCAGCAACCTATTCTAAAATGATGGGCTGACAGTGACATGGATCTTGCAGCTGCTCATGAGATTCAGGTTTATTTCTAGATTTCTTACATGTTATCATATTTCAGTGGTATGAGATTTTTCATTTAATTTATTATCAGTTCTTTTATGGTCAAAAACACAAAAAAAAACAAAGAAGACATGCGTGACAGTTACAACAGTTAAAGGGCATTTAAGTAAGTATATGAGTAAAAAATGTTTGGAGGAATATAGGCCAAGTGCAGGTAGATAGGACAGGTTTAGTTTGGGATTATGGTGGGCACGGACTGGTTGGACTGAAGGGTCTGTTTCTGTGCTGTATGACTCTATGACTCTATTTACTTTCAGTATTTTCTCACTAACCACAATGTGGGACTGTGTAGTTTGAGCATTTGCTTTGATACTATTAGATAGACACATGGAAGTTTGTACAATGAAGGGTATATAGGCTAGTCTGATCTTAGAGTAGGATTAGAGGTCGGCACAACATTGAGGACCGAAGGACCTGCACTATGCTGTACTGTTATATGTCCTAAGCTCTAATACTCACAGGATGTGGGCCTCACTTGCTGGGCCGGCATTTACTTCCCATTGCGTGGTTCACCAGGGCAATTTCAGAGTACACTTAAGAGTCAACCACATTTCTGTGTCTGGGATCATATATGGGCCAGACCATGTAAGGATAACAAAATGTCTTCCCTGCAAAACCTGAGTGAACTAGTTGGGTTTTTAATGACAGTCAGCAACAGTTGCCATGAAGCTACCTTTTAATTCCAGATTTTTAAATGTAATTCAAATTTCACCATCTGTCACAGTGGGGTTCAGGTCCATGTCCCCACAGCATCAATCTCAGGCTCTGCATTACCACTCCAGTGACAATATCATTGCATCGTTGCCCTTATTGGGTCAGAGCACCTCAGAAATCCCAACTCCTGAGTCATTACATGAAATCATTATTCCATGTTTTCTGAAATGAAATATATCTGCTATTTTAACAATCCCCTGGCTCCCATTTTGAATTAGGGCATCAGATGGATTTTGTGTGCAAAATATAGGTCCTGTAAAGGACAGAAAATGCAAACGAAAAGTACCTATTTTTAACAATGGGCAGCATGGTGGCTCAGTGGTTTGCACTGCTGCCTCACAGCACCAGAGACCCAGGTTTGATTCCACCCTGAGGTGACTATCTCTGTGAAGGTTGCACGTTCTCCTCACTTCTGCGTGAGATTCCTCTGAGTGCTTCGGTTTCCTCCCAAAGTCCAACGAATTACAGGTTAAGTGGTTGGCCATGTTAACTTGCTGATAGTGTCTTGGGCTGTGCAGAGTAGGTGGATTAGCCATGGGAAATGCAGGATAACGGGGACAGGGTAGGGGATGGGTCTGTGTGGGATACCGTTCAGAGGGTCGGTGTGCATTTGATGAGCCGAATGGCCTTCCTCCACACCATAGGGTTTCTATGATTCTCCAGATCAATCTGGCTGTGTTTCAGCTATTTACCTAATACAGACTGTTCTGGCTAGAGACTGGAAATTGGAACTTGTTAGCGATAGTTTGAATTGTTGACCTGTGCTGCGGAAAGATTTTAAAATCTTGTTCCCCTTCTATCAGATTTTGATTACAACGAACTCTGAAAAATGCTCAAAGTGAAAACCCAGCAGGTTCAGCTTTTGGTTTGGTGCCACATCTTGCGAAGCTACAGTATAGCCCCATGTTCCAATGACTTGGAGAAACAGTTAGGTCACCTAATTCTCCACTAGATCATGGCCCAGTCACCCAAGCTGGTCAGTCAGTGAGGATACAGCCTGTCAACTTGACTGCGATATTATTTTGCTAATGGAAGGATTTCTAGCTGCTAAATTAATTGTGGGCAGACTGTACCTGGGGAGTCATATTCAGCACAAGCTCAGGGAAGAAGAATTTTATGTTGAAACAAATAATCTCTTTGCCTTCTCTGTGAAGCCAAATACATAAAATAAAGCAATGAGCAAACCGTCTAGACATTAAGCCATTCCAATTTGGACTAAAAGAAATACCCAAGTTCTCTTCTAATCATTTTTAATTATCATAATGTGAAGTGTGCATTGTTAGCTATTAATCACATACCACCAGGTTATAGTCCAACAGTTTTAAATATGGCAGCCAAGTTGGCAGGCTGTCTCCTCACTGACTGTCCAGCTCGGGCGATAGGGCTATGACCAAGAGGAGTATCAGATGACCTAATTGCTTCTCTAACTCATTGGAACAGGTTATAGTCCAACAGGTTTATTTGGAAGCACTAGCTTTCAGAGCGCCACTCCTTCATCGGGTGGCAACCACCTGGTGAAGGAGCGTCGCTCCGAAAGCCAGTGCTTCCAATTGATCATTTTTGGACTATAACCCGGTGTTGTGTGACTTTCAACTTTGTCCACCCCAGCTCCTCCACATCATTGTTCGTTAATTCTCTTCCTCATTCCAATATTGGTACGGCAAGTATTGGAAAAAGGTATATTGCAAACATTCTTTTTCCAACCATCCCATAATGAGTTTGAAACCCTTCTCATCTGTTACAGTCTGTTTCTTCAGCCGATTTGCCTTAAGTAAATTTGATTATTAGTCAGGTGACTTGACAGATTTCTGTTCTTTAAGGGCATGAGGACCCTGGAGTAAATTTGCTATGATGTTCCTGAGCTACGCATCACAGGATTAAAATAGCATTGGGTAGGACAAGTTATAAGTTTAGAAAGAATACAAGAAGCAGCATTTTGGAATGTGTGACTCTTTGAAAGAGACTCAAACAGAGCATGGACGTGAACACTTGAAGATGACAAATTAGTCATTACCTAAATTTTAAGTCTGAACCTGGTATAAGTTGACTGTATATGATAGTAATAGGGGATTGGTTAGCTTGGAGGGCTGCTTTGCAACACAAAGTGATGTCAACTGCATGTGTTCAATTTCTATACCTCTTGAGGTTACCATGAAGAACTCTCCTTCTCAATATCTACCCTTGCCTAAGGTGTGATGAGCCTCAGGATAAATCACTACGAGCCCTTTCTAATGAGAGGGCAGGTCTATGATCCAGTTGGGGAGAAAGTGAGGTCTGCAGATGCTGGAGATCAAAGTTGAAACTTTATTGCTGGAACAGCACAGCAGGTCAGGCAGCATCCAGGGAACAGGAGATTCGACGTTTCGGGCACAGGCCCTTCTTCAGGAAGGGCCTGTGCCCGAAACGTCGAATCTCCTGTTCCCTGGATGCTGCCTGACCTGCTGTGCTGTTCCAGCAATAAAGTTTCAACTATGATCCAGTTGGCCAATGAAGACTTTACCTTTTATTTAGGATGCCAGTGTAATAATTAGTATTGCTTCCAAGAATAAGCCTGATTATAGTTCTTCACTGCATCTCACTTTGACAAGTATGTTTTGAACCCAAAACTCATCAAACATGAGACTATATTTTCAATCTTCAAATCATCCAAGTAATTCCCAGGACAAAGGATTAGGATGACCACTAAATAGTGAACTATTCAGTATAAACTCTTCGCCCAGAATGACCAGTCCAAAATTAACTTGTGCTCAACAGGTGGGTGGCAATTAGCAAGAGGGAGAGAAAACCATGATCTGGGATATAAGATGGTGAGAATTATGTACAAGGTCAGGATATTTGCTCTCAATTATGGCTAATCATTGTGGTAGCACGGGCTCATAACTGGTCTCAGGCACAAAGAAATGGGCCACTGGAATGACCTTAAAAGGCAATGGGTTCTGATACAGCTGTAATTCCACCTGGGTTACCAGAATAAGGAGAACGGGAGATAAGTTTTCAGGGGAGATTAAAAGTGCAAGTAAAAACACTATGCCATGAGGAAAAGTCCATTCCATTCAAAACCTGAGTTTTAAGAGGTTGTGAGCAGAAGTCACTGGATAGGGATTGTGAGTGAGAAATGCCACCGATTTTAGATCATAAGACCTTAGGAGCAGAAATTAGGCCACTCAGCCCATTGAGTCTGCTCCACCATTCGATCATGGCCAATTGGTCTTCAAACCCAATTTTCCTGCATTGTCTCAGTAACCTTTGACCCCCCAGCAATCAGGAACTTATCTATATCTGTTCTAAATATTTATTTTCCCATTCATTATCCAAAGAGTCCCAATAACTAAATGTCAGAACCCCTCTATTTCTGTCCCCTCAAGTGTCTCAGCACAAATCAAGGATTGCCACCTAAATTAAGGAAAAACTCAGAATGAAGGAGGCCCTGAATAGAAAATAGTTACAGATTATCATTGTGAATTCAAGAGAAACCCCAGGAATGGCGAGAAGATAGAGCTTGTTACTATAGACAAACAGCTGAGGCAAACAGTATAGATGCTGTTCCAGTGGGAGCTGGAAAACCACTTGATGGCTAAAGGAGTGGAAGAATATGATAACAGAATGAGATAGTATTGGGTGGGAGGGGGCTCATGTGCTTCAAAAAGGTCACCATAGATTCATTGGATTGGCTGGTATGTTTGTGAGGTTTAAATTGAGTATCATATTCTGGCCAGCAATTTGAGTACCACACCACATTGGTGAACCAGAAATGGGTTTGACTGCAATGTTGAGGAGATGGAGATACACTGAGGGATTTATATTCTTGTATGTCACACATTGCCTTAAATCGCAACTCAATGAGTCTAAAGGTGGAGTTCATAAAGATATTGAAGGAAATAAATAAGTGAAGGTACATATGTAGAGTTACTAAATTATCATCAAATTTACTTTGTTTAATATCTCGAATTGTGTTCGAGAAATAAACGACTGCACAAAACATTAGCAAGACTTTACTGAAATGGGGGACACATCATTGGACCAAACTGATTCGTCAATTTAGACTAACCCTCCTAGCTTTTGTCTTTGCCCTTCAACCCCTTTGTTCTCACAACACACCTAATTATCTCTTGACTCTTAATGCTGTCAACTTCCATAGTCCTCTCTGCTTTACCTCACAACCATTTAAGTGGGAGATTTCTGCCTGATTTCCCTTCTTTCTCCTGACATCTCAAGTTTTAATCAGTGACACTCAACTTCACTCAGTCTGCATTACTTTTATCAAATCCTTTCCGAATCATGAAATTCTCTTCACAATGCTATAGTTGTGGAAGATTCCATTCAGTGAACCTTCTGCTAATAGAGAAGCTCTTTATTGTGAGATGGCGCACAAACATGAAATATACATGTCGTGTCAGTATCGGTATCCCTCAGCATGTTGATGATGTCAGGCTCACATTTATTTGTTTTCACCCTGATTTGCTTTCAGCTGAGAGCTATGCAGGCTAGAGCATCTAGAAGTTTCTTTACAGGTGCTCCCATTCTCCACCATAACATAATGGAAATGTGATTTTAATCTAAGGTGTACATCTCAGAATCATTGTGGCACAAAAGGTAATCTTTCAGCCCACCATTTCTGCAACACAAATCAGAGGTGGCATGGTGGCCCAGTGGGTTCACACTGCTGCCTCATAGTGTTAGGGACCTAGGTTTGATTCCAGCCTCAGGTGACTGTGTGGAGTTTGCATGCTCTCCCTGTGTCTGCGTGGGTTTGCTCCAGTTTCCTCCCACAATCCAAAGATGTGCAAGTTAGATGAATTGGCCATGCTAAATTACCCATTGTGTTCAGGGATGTATCGGCTAGGTGCATTAGTCAGGGGCAAATGTAGGACAATAGGGTAGGGGAATGAGCCTGGGTGGGTTACTCTTCAGAGGGTTGGTGTGGACTTGTTGGGCCGAATGGTCTGTTTCCACATTGTAGGGATTCTATGATATGATATTTCATCCATTGCTCTGAATGAGCAACTTGCCAGGTGCAATTTTTCCACATTCCTCCTACAGATATTTCCTTTATAGATTATAGTCTAATTCTCTCTTGAAAACCTCAATTGAATCTATCTCCACCAAACATCCTCAGCACATTCCAGACTTTAGTCACTAGCTGCATAAAAACATTTATCTTGATGTCGCCATTGATTCTGTTGTTATTTTCCTTAAATTTGTGTCCTGTCAATCCTTCCAACCATAGACACAGTTTATTGCCCTTTTTTTTGTTCATGGAGTTTCCATTTAGTGAAATAGCTGCAACAGAGTGGCTCTGAGGACATTCTGGACTGATGACACTCGACGATAAATTTGACATCTTCTATAGTTCCGGTTTAATGAGAGCATGTAAATGTTGTTATGATACCGATTATCAATACTCAATTTCCATCAACATTATTGATTTTAACAGCAATAACAATCATGGACTAAAGCAACTTTTTAAAGAGAACAAATACTGACCTGAAATGGCCATTGTTGTCATTTAAGACAGGTCTGAGGAACCCATATGGAACCCGTATGAAACACAGCAAGCTGACTACGATGAAATTACCAAAGATGACAACCAAGTCAAGATCAAAAAATTTGCACGCTGTCTAATCCACACTTGCATGAAAATCTCCCATATTTGGAGACAAACTGTTGCCTGCAGGGTATTCAGTTTGTGTCAGCAATATACAATGTTTTGCAGTGGAATAAGACAGTGTTGTTTTCTGGGTCTGTAGATTGTGAAGGAGCAAAAATGGCCTTTAGTACAGTGATATGCGCTTGTTGTCAGATGTGGGAGTTTAAAGAGAGTTTAAGGGTTACTGCAGATTATATCTGCAATAAATGCTGTTGGTTGCGAATCTTATCAGATCAAATGGATCGGTTGGAGAGACAGTTAGAAGCAATGAGGAATTTGCAACAGCAATAGTATGTGATGGATGGCAGTTATAGGAATAGGGTAAAGTCTCAGATACAGTCACAAAGATGGGGTAACTCCAGGAAAGTTAAGAGAGGTAGGCAGCTAGTGCAGGAGCCTTCTGTGGCTATACCCATTTCAAACAGGTATGCTGTTTTGGAAAATGTCAGGGGTGATGGATTCTCAGGGGAATGTAGCACGAACAGCCAAGTTTCTGGCATTGAGACTGGCTCTAATGCCAAGAGAGGTACGCCGGGGTCCAAGAGATCAATTGTGTTAGGGGAGTCTCCAGTCCGAGGTACAGACAAACATTTCTGTGGCCAGCAGCGAAAAATCAGAATAGTATGTTGCTTCCCTGGTGCTAGGATCAAGGATGTCTCAGAGAGGGTGCACAATGTTCTCAATGAGGAGAGGGGCCAGCAAGAGATCATTGTCCACATTGGAACCAACGACATAGGAAGGGAAAAGGTTGAGATTCTGAAGGGAGACTACAGAGAGTTAGGCAGGAATTTAAAAAGGAGGTCCTCGAGAGTAGTAATATCTGGATTACTCCTGGTGCTATGAGCTCGTGAGGGCAGATGAATGCATGGCTGAGGAGCTGGTGTATGGGATAAGGATTCACGTTTTTGGACCATTGGAATCTCTTTTGGGGTAGAAGTGACCTGTACAAACAGGACAGTTTGCACCTAAATTGGAAGGGGACTAATATACTGGCAGCGGGATTTGTAAGAGCTGCTCAGGAGGATTAAAACTAATAAGGTGGGGGGTGGGACCCAGGGAGATAGTGAGGAAAGAGATCAATCTGAGACTGGTACAGTTGAGAACAGAAGCGAGTCAAACAGTCAGGGCAGGCAGGGACAAGGTAGGACTAATAAATTAAAAAGCATTTATTTCAATGCAAGGGGCCTAACAGTGAAGGCAGATGAACTCAGGGCCTGGTTAGGAATATGGGACTGGGACATCAGAGCAATTACAAAGACATGGCTCAGGGATGGGCAGGACTGGCAGCTTAATGTTCCAGGATACAAATGCTACAGGAAGGATAGAAAGGGAGGCAAGAGAGGAGGGGAAGTGGCATTTTTGATAAGGGATAGCATTACAGCTGTGCTGAGGGAGGATATT
>NC_057740.1:10019494-10020661 GCF_004010195.1 Chiloscyllium plagiosum
TTTGGGGCCAGTGACCATAATTCCATTAGATTTAAATAGTGATGGAAAAGGATAGAACAGATCTAAAAGTTGAAGTGCTAAATTGGAGAAAGGCCAATTTTGATGGTATTAGGCAAGAACTTTCAAAAGCTGATTGGGGGCAGATGTTCGCTGGTAAAGGGACGGCTGGAAAATGGGAAGCCTTCAGAAATGAGATAACAAAAATCCAGAGAAAAAATGTTCCTTTCAGGGTGAAAGGGAAGGCTGGTAGATATAGGGAATGCTAGATGACTAGAGAAATGGAGGGTTTGGTTAAAAAAAGAAAGCAGCATATGTCAGGTAAAGACAGGATAGATCGAGTGAATCCTTAGAAAAGTATAAAGGCAGTAGGAGTATACTTAAGATGGAAATCAGGAGGGTAAAAAGGGGACATGAAATAGCTTTGGCAAATAGAATTAAGGAGAATCCATTACAAATACATTAAAGACAAAAGGGTACAAGAGAGAGAATAGAGTCCCTCAAAGATCAGCAAGGCGAAAATGGGGACATACTAAACGAGTATTTTGCAGCAGTATTTACTGTGGAAAAGGGTATGGAAGATATAGAAAGTAGTGAAATAGATGGTGACATCTTGCAAAATGTCCATATTACAGAGGAGGAAGTGCTGGATATCTTGAAATGCATAAAGGTGGATAAATCCCCAGAACTCTGTGGGAAGCTAGGGAAGTGATTGCTGGGCCTCTTGCTGAGATATTTGTATCATCGATAGTCATAAGTGAGGTGCTGGAAGACTGCAGGTTAGCTAACGTGGTGCCACTGTTTAAGAAGGGCGGGAAGGACAAGCCAGGGAACTATAGACCGGTGAGCCTGACCTCGGTGATGGGCAAGTTGTTGGAGGGAATCCTGAGGGACAGGATGTACATTTATTTGGAAAGGCAAGAACTAATAGTCAATATGGCTTTGTGCGTGGGAAATCATGTCTCACAAACTTGATTGAGTTTTTTGAAGTAACAAAGAAGATTGATGAGGGCAGAGCAGTAGATGTGATCTATATGGACTTCAGTAAGGTGTTCGACAAGGTTCCCCATGGGAGACTGGTTAGCAAGGTTAGATCTCACGGAATACGGGGAGAACTAGCCATTTGGATACAGAACTGGCTCAAAGGTAGAAGACAGAGGATGGTGGTGG
>NC_057740.1:10020871-10033766 GCF_004010195.1 Chiloscyllium plagiosum
TTGTTGGAAGGAATCCTGAGGGACAGAATGTACATGTATTTGGAAAGGCAAGGACTAATTAGGGATAGTCAACAAGGCTTTGTGCTTGGGAAATCATGTCTCACAAATGTGATTGAGTTTTTTGAGGAAGTAACAAAGAGGATTGAAGAGGGAAGAGCGGTAGATGTGATCTATATGGACTTCAGTAAGGCGTTCGACAAGGTTCCCCATGGGAGACTGGTTAGCAAGGTTAGATCTCATGGGATACAGGGAGAACTAGCCATTGGATTCAGAACTGGCTCAAAGGTAGAAGACAGAGGGTGGTGGTGGAGGGTTGTTTTTCAGACTGGAGGCCTGTGGCCAATGGAGTGCCACAAGGATCGATGCTGGGTCCTCTACCTTTTGTCATTTACATAAATGATTTGGATGCAAGCATAAGAGGTACAGTTAGTAAGTTTGCAGATGACACCAAAATTGGAGGTATAGTGGACAGCAAAGAAGTTTACCTTAGATTACAACAGGATCTTGATCAGATGGGCCAATGGGCTGAGAGGTAGCAGATGGAGTTTAATTAAGATAAATGCGAGGTGCTGCATTTTGGGAGAGCAAATCTTAGCAAGATTTAACACTTAATGGTAGGGTCCTAGGGAGTGTTGCTGAACTAAAAGGCCTTGAAGTGCAAGTTCATAGCTCCTTGAAAGTGTAGTCATAGGTAGATGGAATAGTGAAGAAGGTGTTTGGTATGCTTTCTTTTATTGGTCAGAGTATTGAGTACAGGAGTTGGGAGGTCACGTTGCAGCTGTGCAGGACATTGGTTAAGCCACTGTTGGAATATTGCGTGCAATTCTGGTCTCCTTCCTATCAGAAAGATGTTATGAAACTTGAAAGGGTTCAGAAAAGATTTACAAGGATTTTGCCAGGGTTGGAGGATTTGAGCTATGGGGAGAGGCTGAACAGGCTGGGGCTGTTTTCTCTGGAATGTCAAAGGCTGAGGGGTATCCTTATAGAGGTTTACAAAATTATGAGGGGCATGGATAGGATAAATAGACAAAGTCTTTTCCCTGGGATTGGAGAGTCCAGAACTAGAGGGCATAGATTTAGGGTGAGAGGGGAAAGATAGAAAAGGGACCTCACGGGCAACTTTTTCATGCAGAGGGTGGTACGTGTATGGAATGAGCTGCCAGAGGAAGTGGTGGAGGTTGGCACAATTGCAACATTTAAGAGGCATTTGGATGGGTATATGAATAGGAAGGGTTTGGAGGGATATGGGCTGGGTGCTGGCAGCTGGGACTAGATTGGGTTGGGATATCTAGTCGGCATGGACGGGTTGGACTGAAGGGTCTGTTTCCATGCTTTACATCTCTGTGACTCTCTGACTCTAAGTGAAACATGTTCAAGTAACAGGCTTGACAGAGCAGAGAGAGAAGAATATGGATATATAATAACAGAACATTGAAGGCTTGGTCTCTCATTCTGTTTGTTTCCCTCAACCTGTGAAGTCGATGCCTGGTGTAAATGGAAGTTGAGAAAACAGCCAGTCACTGACAACTCCAGAATTCTACAAATTTTGTGACAGCTGAGGATAAAGTGCATGGACTTGAGATTCACTCTCGCAACTCAAGGACTTTAGCAGCTTTAAGTTTCATCTGGTATTACATTTCTGTTCATATCAGAAATCCTCCTTTCTTTGTTTTTAAACTTATTGCCTGCCTTTGTGTATGTGCGTTTGCTGTTATATTGCATTACTTTTTACTTGGGAGTAGTAAGTAATAGAATCACTCTTCTTTTCACTCAAGATGATTTGTTGTTTTGTTTTCTAGTGGTATATGTTTGAATTGCAGTGTGACAGCTGCATGCTAAAAAGAAAAATATTTCTTATGATCACCCAAGTGATGTTAAAAAAAGATTTAAAAAGTCCTTTTAAGTTTTATGTCAATAATTAATTTTTGAAATAAAAACCGAGATGTAACATTGTGGTGAGCAGAGAACTTTAAGATGATTGTACTTTTTTTTAAATGCTGTTAATGTGAAGCTTTCACACTACATGCATTTCACATGTGTGATGATAGATCATGATGTGTTCAACAAAATTTGAGGTTCAGTGCTCTAGATTTTTAAAATGTCACAAACAGAAAATTATCAACAAAGCCAATGGAATGCTAGCCTTTACAGTTAGAGGACTAGAGTATATGGGTGCAGTGATTATGCTGTGCTGATTAGACCCCACTGTGGGGAGATTTGGGCACCACACTTTAGGAAGGAAATATTAGCCTTGGAGAGAGTACAGTGTAGATTTACAAGAATAAGACCTGGACGTCAGGGATTAAGTTATGAAGAGAGATTAGGCCTTTTTTTTCCTAGAATTTAGAGGTTAAAGGGTTAATGTGTCTTTTTTTTTAACCTTGCGTACATTTCACCTATCCTTTCCACATGGAAACTCAGTTGCCAACTTTGTACATTACCTGCTCAGACTTAACACTGCACTTTAATGATGCCCACACTGTCAGGGAGGTGTCAGTAGCATTCACTGCGAACCTTCTGTCACCCCCATGCCCTCCTATGCTTATTGCTTATGCACCTTGTACCACCATCGATTGACGATACTAAGAAGCTTTGACTGATAGCAGCCTCCCCTTGACTTATAGAGCACTACGCTCCCCTGCCCCAGTCCCCACTACCTCCTCCACCACCAATATACTCTGAGACATGGCCATTTGGTTGAAGCATCACATACCATGCACACAGTATAGGTGTTAGGCTGGTGAAGCACTATGCCATATGGCAAGGCTTCCTTCCTCCCTTCCTCCTATCTGGACTGATCATACCTGATAGACATAACAAGCAGCCTGGCACAGTGTCTGTGCTAAACAGCAAGTCAGGACGGCAGTACAGTGAGCCTTTAGGCTCTGGTTGAAGTACAATCATGGTAAAAGGCACAGTAAGGCAAGGCTGGAATGCCTTGCCAGCAAGTACGGAGGGGCTAAGTGGGTGAATGCAAAGAGAACAGCTCTAAGATCCGGCCTGTGTGAACTCTACACAAAATGACCTGCTGCCTCTCAATGCCAGGAGCTGATGCATCCTGAAATGAAGCGTTAAAATGCAAAAGTGTGCGGTTGGATTGAGAAGGTGCCTGGAAAGTCCTGAGAGGCTGGCATTGTTGGGTGCCAGCAGCTGGAGGAGTTTGGTGCATGTGGCTGGTGCCTGAGAGTGTATTTCAATGTCTAATTTCCTCATGGTGGATGAGAGAATAGGAAGCTGTATATTAGTGAGGTGATAATGGGTCTATTCACAAGTAAAAGTTCCTGTTAACAGATATCTCACCACTTCCTTACAGGAATCTCATCTCGACAACCAGAATTCCCTTGGAAAATGTGACAAATTGATCCAACAGCAAAAAAAGACCTCACCCAACTACTCATAGAATTCTCTGACATTTCACATGGTCACCTATGTCATTAAGCTGGCTATGAGATCCTACCAGCAACTAAATTAACAGCTGAAGACACAACTACTTGAAACAGGTTCGCAATATACCGGTTCCTTCCCCTTTCAACACAAATTAGAAATACTGAAGAAGTTCCAATCAAAATGTCTTATCTCAGATTTAAACAATTGTTGATCTAAAGGTCCTGTAATTTCCAATTGAGCCTTCCCAGTTAAACCATTTGGCAATGAGCATTCCTGCAATAATTACACAAGATAAGATAGTAGGATCACCTCATAAGTGCAACATCCCACTTTCATCCATCCAGCCCAGAAAATGTGCATTCGTTCTAAACATTGAGTAAACCCATTTCTGGCTTTAGTGATCTGGCATCTGACATATCTCCAGGATATCATGGACATACAATCCCCTCACCAAAGATATGCAATCCCTTTACACCTCCATCTCCCATCAAGATGGTCTCAGGACTCGCTCTCTGCTTTGTCCTGGAAAAAAAGCCTGAATTGACCCCACCCATCACCACCCTCCTCCACTTGTCCAAGCACGTCCTCACCCTGAACTACTTCTCCTTTAACTCCTCCCACTTTGGTCAAAGGGCACCAACATGGGCCCTGGTTATGCCAGTCTCTTTGTGGGGTACATGAGACATTCCTTGTTCTAGTCCTACTCCAGCCGCCACCCACAACTCTCTGGTACATCAATGATATCATGGGTGCTGCTTCCTTCTTTTGCCTGGATTTGGAAACATTTATCAATTTTGCTTCCAATTTCCACTCTGCTCTCACATTGAGTTGGTCCATCTTTGACTTCTCCCTTCCCTTCCTCAACATCTCTGTTTGCATTTCTGGGGATAGACTGGCCACCAATACCCACTACAAACCAACTGACTCCCATGGGTACCTTGACTGTACATCCTCACACCTGCTTCCTGTAAAAACTCTATACCATTTTCCCAGTTCCTCTGCCTCCAGCTCATCTATTCTGATGATGCTAACTTCAACAAAGGTACTGTCGAATTTCATGCAGCTCACTACCCACTGCAATGCTTTCTGCCTCACTGAGGGCTATTGCTTCATGAAATGAGAGATAGGCAGGTGTTGTGGGAGATGAAGATAGGTGGCAGGGCTGTTATTTTAGGTGCAATTGGGGAGGTTGCCTATGGAAGTGAGTCAGTAGTGCAGAGGGGACATGTAGAGTTAGTGATTTTGGGGAAGAGGGTGATGATGCAGGTAATTGTGGGAATGATAGAATATAAGCATTTGTGTAGGTTTGGATAAAGTAAGAACGATGCAGTGAGTGTGAGGTATTGGAGAGAAGATGGTAGTATTTATCCTGGCGGAGTTGAGAAAGGCATTGGCAAAAAAAATTTAAAAAGGGGTGGCATGGTGGCTCAGTGCCAGGGTCACAGGTTCGATTGCTGTCTTGGGCAACTGTCAATGTAGAGTTTGCACATTCCCCCTGTGTCTGTGTGGGTTTCCTCCGGGTGCTCCGGTTTCCTCCCACAGTCCAAAGATGTACAGGTCAGGTGAACTGGCCATGCTAAATTGCCCATAGTGTTAGGTGCATTAGTCTGGGTGAGTTACTCTTCAGCAGGTCAGTGTGGTCATGCTGGGCCAAAGTGCCTGTTTCATACTGTAGGGAATCTAATCTAAGAAGAAGGGGGCCTCCAAAATATCCACCCTCTCCTTCAACTGAGGATTCCCCAGCATGGTGGTGCCAAGTCCAACCCATCTCCTTCACTTCAGCCCTCACCTCTTCCCTTCCATTGCATAGCAGTGATAGGGTTCCCCTTGTCCTCACTTACCATCCCACCTACATCCTCTCCCAGAAAATTGTTTGTCACCATTTTTGCCACCTCAAGTGGGATGCTCCCCTCCCATATCTGCTTTCCGCAGGGACCATTCCCTCTGACACACCCTGGTCCATTCTTCCTTCACTCCCAACAATCCCCCCCACAGCCCCACGGCACCTTCCCCTGCGACAGCAGAAGGTGTAACACCTGCCCGGTTACCTCCTCCCTCCTCAGTAACCAAGGGCCCAAACATATCTTCCTGGTGAAGCAGTGCTTTATCTGCACTTCACTCAGTCTACTGCATTTGCTGCTCACAATATCATCTCTTCACCCTCAAGGAGACAAAGGGCAGACTTTGTGTCCACTTTGCAGAACACCTACATTCTGCCCACAAAAATGACCCTGAGGTTCCAGTTGCCTGGCACTTAACACCGCACCCTGTTCCCTGCCAACATCTCTGTCACAGGTTTGCTGCAGGGTTCCAGTGAAGCTCAGCACAAACTGGAAGAACAACACCTCATTTTCTGCTTGGGGATGCTACAGCCCTCTGGACTCAATGCTGATTTCAATAATTTTAGGGCTGGAGCAACTTCTCCCATGTCCTTACCCCAACCTCCACAAACAAGGCCTTGTCATCACATGGGCTGCTACCACAAATATCCCATTGTCAACTACTAACGGGCTGCATTAACAGCTATTAGACTGGGGTGTACAAAGTTAAAAATCACACAACACCAGGTTATAGTCCAACAGGTTTATTTGGAAGCACTAGCTTTTGGAGCGGTGCTCCTTCATTGGGTGATTTTTAACATTTTTTATTTAAATGCTGTTGATGTGAAGCTTTCACACTGCATGCATTTCACATGCATGATGATAGATCATGATGTGTTTAACAAAACTTGGGATTCAGGGCTCTAGATCTTTAAAATGTCACAAACAGAAAATAATTAAGAAAGTCAATGGAATAATAGGCTTTATTTTTAGAGGACTAGAGTATAAGGTGCAGCGAATATGCTGTGGTTATACAAAACCCTGATTAGACCCCACTGTGGGCAGATTTGGGCACCACACCTTAGGAAGGACATATTAACCTGGGAGAGAGTACAGTGGAGCTATTGATTCTCCTGGGCTGATCCTTACACATGCCTTTGTGTACCTGACTGCTGTTGTCTGTCTATCTTTCTCTCTCTCTCTCAGCTCCATCTCCATCTATCATTTATTTCTCCCCCATCCCATCTTCAACAAGTGTACCAATCATTTTCTAGCTACTATCAGTTCTGAACAGGGGTCACTGGACCTGAAATATTAACTCTGCTTTCCCTCCACAAATGCTGCCAGACCTGCTGAGTTTCTCCAGTAATTTCTGTTATTTTTCTGATTTCCTGAGCATCTGCAGTCTTTTGATTTTTTTGTAAAGTATGACATCTGTTGGAATTCTGAAATAGAAATACAAAGTGTTCAAAAAATTCAGAATGTCAAGTAGAACTAGAAAGGGAGAAACAGAATTAATAGAATGAATTTTCATCTCATGGAGACAGAAGTGGGTATGAGAAACTTGAGATTTTTAAAGTTTTGAGAGCAAAAATGAATCTGCTCTCCCTTCCTAAAACCGGTACTATTTTTATGTGGCCTTTTTGTAGCTTAAGAAGACCTGGGGTCACAATTCTACATAATGGCTGAATTTGGAGCAGGAATTTCTTCCGCCCTCTATTTTCTGATACTGATGATAGTTCACAAAGAACATTATTGAAGAGCTCCCATGCGCTAGGGGAAGCATGTTGAGGAGTCAAGAGCATTCTGATTGCTAAATATTTTGACAACTTCAAATGTCAATCTTAGATGCTGTGTTGTAATGTTCAACATGCAATGATTCATCAGAAGGCTCTATTCAGAAAATATAAGTTGACCATAACATTTTTTAAAGTTGAGATACATTAAAGTACTTTACCCATTGAGAAAATGATCTTATAAATTTAAAATTGCAGAAAGCTCTGCTTGGGATCACTAGTACAATAATGTGCGGTGATTTAAATGTCCAAAGTCCAGTTAAATTGAGAAGCAAAAAGCCTTCAGCAAGTTTTAAAAAACAATAACATATTTCTATGATTAGCCTGGTGTAACCTCGAAAAGGAGAGATAATTCGTGTTTCCTATATCAATAAACTCAATGTTTTTGATTTCCTGGGGTTTTGTTTGACACCTGAGTCCATTATGAATACTTGTTTGAGTTTCAGAGTGTGTTTAATCATTTATCTTAACAGAGGGCAGTTTTTACATTCTGATTGACATCTTTAAGAGGTTGTTAAATAACCATGTCTAATGTGGTGAAGAACTAAGTATTTGATTTTCCAACCAATTTACACATTGAGAGCATTTTTAAACAACACTTTTGATGATGGTAAGTGATTTTTTAAAAAGAACATCAATTTTAAGTACATCCTGAAATTTGTGCCCGTGGCCCAATGTTTCAACTCCCCCTCCCACTCTGCCGAGGACATGCAGGTCCTGGGCCTCCTCCGCCGCCACTCCCTCAGCACCCGAAGCCTGGAGGAAGAATGCCTCATCTTCCGCCTCGGAACATTCAACCCCACGGCATCAATGCGGACTTCACCAGTTTCCTCATTTCTGCTAATGTCTTCTAGCCAACTGGCCCTGGAACCCAAACGTCTCTCACAATAATTGTTGCTCACAAAGTTTCAACCGCCTCGCTGCCCTTGGCTCTTGGAGAATAGGGGCAGATAATAATGCCCCTAAGTAAACAGGTTCTTCTGTAGCTTCCAAAATAAGAACCTCTCTTCAAATCCATTTCTGCCAAATGTCTGACTCTGAGATGAATCACACAGTCAAAACACATCTGCATTACAACACAGCATCTATTGTGAGATTTGAAGTTGTCAAAACATTTCACAATTACATATCAGAATGTTCCTGAATCATCAGCAAAACACCCCCAGTGTTCACAAACTGACTAATCAGGCACACTTTTTTTTAAGGCTTCAAAAACATGCACTACCACAGACAAAGAGGGAGAGAAGGATCCCATAGTCTTTGTGAGGACAATTCTAAGTGCAGAAGAGATACGTGTGGGATCATGTCCTCTTGAACTGAGTAAAGGCCACCCGAGAATAGTACAGTTTTGGTGTCAAAACGCTCAAGGTTTCAGATCACCCAATCCACCAATATCAGGAGGTCAAAATACAGCCCGAAAATCTGGTGAGACTAGAGGTTGGAGATAGGCTTACATTTCAGAAGGTGCAGAATGGCCCAACGCATATATTCATTTCCCCACATGAAAATCCAATCCAAACTTTCAGGTTAATGACACTCCTTCAGAATTGAAGGTACATTAAGTTTTGAAGGAATGTAGGCAAGGAGGTGAGGGAACAAGTACAAATATCTGTGATAGAGAAGGTGGGAAGGCAGGAGGGCACTGGAAAAGGGAATGAGTGCAAGGCAAGAAGGTTCAATTTACAATATGACCACACTGACTAGGCTATAAGAAGCAGACTGCAATATTTCCCTCAACAGTATTTCATGAAATTATGAGCTACGATTATACTGAATCAGAGAGGTGAGTGAAAAACAATTGCTCCCCGAACCTTAATAAGCCAGTTTAAAAATGTAATCTCAATAAACAGACAGATTAGTGTCTACACACCTCCTGACTATCTCACATAACTTAAATTACAGCAAATGGGAAGAGCTACAAACACAATCTCCTCTTCCTTCCTAAAATATTCACAACTCCAAGAGCAGAAGAGGGCGGGAAGATTTTCCTAAACAACAGTGAGTAGATCACCAAAGATCCCAGAAGAAGCAAGAAGCAGGTTCTTGAAGCCATCCCACCCCCACACAGTCTGACATGCCAACAATGCGGTTATTTAGCTAGAGATCTAAGCAAAATTACCCAGTATATTCCATTTCACATGCCTCCTGCAGCTAAAGAGGGTTGTCAGCAGGATAGAATCCTAAAGCCCCTACAGGGTGGAAGCTGGCCATTTGGCCCATCATGTCCACATCAAATCCTCTGAAGGACATCACACTGAGACCCACTGCCCTAACCTACATTTCCCATAGCTAACCCATGCATCCCTGGACACTACAGAACAATTTAGCACAGCCAATTCACCTAAACCTGCACACCTTTGGACTGTGGGAGAAAACCCATACAGACACGGGGAGAATGTGAAAACTTCACACAGACCATTGTCCAAGGCTGGAATCGAACCCAGGTCCCTGGTGCTGTGAGGCAGCAGTGCTAACAATTGAGCTACCATGCTGCTCTGCTTTAGGGGCTCTCTCTTTCAAACAGAGATAACACCAGGATCCTGCCCTGCCAAAATAGCAACACACAAACCATGGAGACAGGGAGAAGTCATGGAGGGACACAGGGTCAGAGTCATGTTGATGAGTCCCAATCGAACTCTTCTCCAAGAATGGTATCAAATTGGAAGAATGTTGATTCTTTCAAGGTTTACAGAAGAGCTAGATTATATCTGATTAAGCAGATATAGGATTACACTGACAGGTATTAATATAATTTTGATTGCTGCATGAGCCACATTGGCTCCCAGGAGAGCATCAGCTTGTGAAACCTTTTAAGGTCAAACCCTGGGAAGGTTTACCCAGCGATACAGCAACCCTGTTGAGTTACAATTTCTACTTGTTCCACACAAAAGATCCAATATTAAAGACTTAGCCAGATCGCGGTGGAAGGTTCACCACCACATTTACAGTGACAACCAGGAATTAGTGCTGAATGGCAGCTTTGCCAGCAATGCTCATATCCTGAGAATTAACATATGTACATGAAAACAAAGCAACAACTCATTCAACAACTCAGGACTCACACGACACCAGGTTATAGTCCAATAAGTTTTCACATTGGAGAAGAAGGAAGAGAGATGACTTGCTGGAGGTGTACAAGGTAATGAGAGGCAGTGATAAAGTAGATAATTGAGACTTTTCCCCAGGGCTGAAATAGCTGTCACAAGGGGTCATCATTTTAACGTGATTGGAGGAAGGCATAGGAGAGTTGTCAGTGGTGGGTTCTTTACGCAGACAGTGGTGGGTGGGTGGAATGCACTACCAGTGGTGGTAGTGGAGTCAGAGACATTAAGGACATTTAATTGACTGCTGGACAAGTACATGGACGGCAGTAAATTGAGGGTTGTGTAGTTTAGGTTGAGCTTAGCTTAAGATAAATGCTAGGCACAACATTGTGGCCTGAGGGATCTGTACTGTGCTGTACTGTTCTATGTTCTATATTCTAAATTTATTTGAAATCACAAGCTTTCAGAGCGCAGCTCCTTTGTTGGGTGCAATGAGCACACAGACACAGAGCTTATAGGCAGAGAGAACAAGGGCAGACATATCAAAAGATCATGCAATTGGTGTGAAGAGGGTGTCAGAGAAGAAGTCTCTGCAGGTGACCAAGAGTGTTAGATGATGAGTAAAGTGTCAACAGCTGAACAACCAGCGAAGGGATGACCTGTACAGACTAATCTCGATTATCCAAACGAATTGGGTGGGGTGTATTTTGTTTGGATAACTGAGAGCTCGGATAATCGATTATTTCGATAGCGGATAGCGTTTTTACAGGACCTTGAGATCTTGATCGGATAACCCAAAGTTCAGATAATTGAGGTTGTTCTATAATCTGATTAAATGAATCAGAGAGATAATTACAAAAAATTAAAAGTAAGGTGGTGCTGGAGACAAACTAAATGATTAGAATAATATGATAGGTATAAGAGTCACATGCCAACGGCCTAACCAAAGTAATGAGTAGTTCAAAACTGTACAAACTAATTAAGGTAGAGAGATCATAACACTTTATCAATGTCATGGTGTCAAAACAGGACAGTAAGGAAGATTTTACAGATACTGAGCCATACGGTGGGGCCACAGATAGTGCGACATGAACCCAAGATCATGGTTGAGGCTGTCTTCATGGGGACAGAACTTGGATATCAGTCTCTGCTGGGTGATTCTGCGTTGGTGCATATCATGAAGGCAGTCTTGGAGGCCGTTTACCTAACGATTGGAGGCTGAATGCCCATCCCTGCTGAAGTGTTCCCTGACTGGGAGGGAACATTCCTGTCTGATGATTTTTGTGCGGTGTCCATTCATCAGCTGTTGTAGCAACTGTATGGTCACGCCAATATGCCATGCCTTGGGGCATCCTTGCCTGCAACATGTGAAGTAGACAGCATTGGCCAAGTCACATGAGTATCTGCCATGTATGTGGTGGGTGGTGTTCCCATGTGTGATAATAGCATCCATGTTGATAATCTGATATGTCTTGATGAGGTTGCCATGGCAGGGTTGTGTGGTGTTGTGAACAATGTTGTCCTGAATGTTAGGTAGTTTTGTGTGAATGATGGTCTGTTTAAGATTTGATGGTTGTTTGAAGGTGAGAAGTGGAGGCTTAAGGATGGGCTTGGTGGGATGCTCATCATCATCAATGATATGTTGAAGGCTGCAAAAAACATGGTATAGCTTCTCCATTCAGGGGAAGTGCAGGATGATAAAAGGTACTCCGTCGGTCATATCCTGTGCGTGTTTTTTTGAGGAGGACGTTGCGGTTTTTGTTGTGGCATGTCAGAATTGGCAATTGATGAGTTGAGCATCATATTCTATTCCTATGAGGTTGTCAGAAGAGGATGTTGGAATTTTGTTGCTGAGATGCAGACTGGGGTTGCAATGGCATTGTGGGGGCGAAAGGAGGAAACAAGAATGAGGTGTTTGTAAGGAAATGTTATGCTTGGTACTGGGTTAGAATGAACGCTAAGTGACAGAATATATTGGAATTCATAGAATATAGAACATAGAACATTACAGCGCAGTACAGGCCCTTCGGCCCTTGATGTTGCGCCGTCCTGTCATATTAATGTGAAGCCCATCCCACCTACGCTATTCCACGTATGTCCATATGCCTGTCCAATGATGACTTAAATGCACTTAAACTTTGCGAATCTACTACCGTTGCAGGCAAAGCATTCCATACCCTTACTACTCTCTGAGTAAAGAAACTACCTCTGACATCTGTCTTATATCTATCTCCCCTCACTTTAAAGTTGTGTCCCCTCGTGTTTGCCGTTCCCATACTTGGAAAAAGGCTCTCCCTGTCCACCCTGTCTAACCCTCTGATTATCTTGTATGTCTCTATTAAGTCACCTCTCAACCTTCTTCTCTCTAACGAGAACAGTCTCAAGGCCATCAGCCTTTCCTCATAAGACATTCCTTCCATACCAGGCAACATCCTAGTAAATCTCCTCTGCACGTTTTCCAAAGCTTCTACATCCTTCTTATAATGCGGTGACCAGAACTGTACACAATACTCCAAGTGTGGCCGTACCAGAGCTTTGTACAGCTGCAGCATATCCTCCTGGTTCCAGAACTCAATCCCTCTATTAATAAAGGCCAAAACACTGTATGCCTTCTTAACAACCCTGTCAATCTGGGTGGCAACTTTCAGGGATCTGTGTACATTGACACCGTGATCTCTCTGCTCATCTGCACTCCCAAGAATCTTACCATTAGCCCAGTACTTTGCATTCCGATTACTCCGTCCAAAGTGTATCACCTCACACTTTTCCACATTAAATTCCATTTGCCACCTCTCAGCCCAGCTCTGCATCCTATCTATGTCTCTCTGCAACATACTACATCCTTCGT
>NC_057740.1:10035900-10041904 GCF_004010195.1 Chiloscyllium plagiosum
CCATACTATCTCAGTTAACGAGTCCCCAAACATCCTTTCTACAACTGTAATATTGTCCCTGATCAACAATGCTACACCTCCCCCTTTTTTATCATTTTCTCTGTTCTTACTGAAACATCTGAATCCCGGAACCTGCAACAGCCATTCCTGTCCCTGCTCTATCCATGTCTCCGTAATGGCCACAACATCGAAGTCCCAGGTACCAACCCACGCTGCCAGTTCACCCACTTTATTTCGGATGCTCCTCACGTTGAAGTACACACACTTTAAACCAGGTTCTCACTTGCCAGTGTCAGATACTTGATTTGGGAACTCCCTACTCTCATCCTCTTCTGTACCTGTCCTACAATTTTGGTTCCCATCCCCCCGCTGTATTAGTTTAAATCCACCTTAATAGCTTTAGCGAATTTCCCACCCAGGATATTGGTACCCCTCTGGTTTAGATGAATACCATCCTGCTTGTAGAGGTCCCACCTACCCCAGAAAGAGCTCCAATTCTCCAAAAACCTGAAACCCTCCCTCCTGCACCATCCCTGTAGCCAACTCCTTTTTCTCCCTATTCCTCACCTCACTAGCACGTGGCACGGGCAGCAAACCAGAGAAAACAACTCTGTTTGTCCTAGCTCTAAGCTTCCATCCCAGCTCCCTGAATTTCTGCCTCAAGTCCCCATCTCTCTTCCGACCTATGTCATTGGTGCCAATGTGGACCATGACTTGGGGCTGCTCTCCCTCCCCCTGAAGGATCCCAAAAACATGATCAGAGACATCACTGACCCTGGCACCCAGGAGGCAACACACCAACCATGAGTCTCTCTCGTCCCCACAGAACCTCCTATCTGTCCCCCTAACTATCGAGTCCCCAATGACTACCGCTCTGCTCCTCTTTGCCCTTCCCTTCTGAGCAGCAGGTGCCCCACTGCTTTCCCCTGGTAAGTCATCCCCCCCAACAGTATCCAAAACGGTATACTTATTGTTGAGGGGAATGGCCACAGGGTATCCCTGCACTGCCTGCCAGTTCCCTTTCTGTCCCCTAACTGTCACCCATCTGTCTTTTTCTTTTAGCTGGGGAGTGACTACCTCTCTGTAAGTCCTGTCAATAACCCCCTCTGCCTCCCGAATGATCAATATACATCTTGCACTCTGTGGAAGACCCCCACCATTAGCTACAGGTTCATCCTTGTCTCGAGCCAGCTATATGTATGGCTGCAAATGGATGATATTGGAAAACAGTTTTGATCCTATAGAGGTGGTGCTCAACTCTTATAGTTTCATGACAAGAGATCAGTAATCTGAAGTACTGGAAATATTTCTACTTGTAATTCCAAAAGATTTTTGTTTGAAAATAGGTCTGATACATCTGAATGTAGCTTCAGGTGTAAATTAAGAGGCTGGCTGGAGCGAGCAAATCATTGAATTCCTACAGTACAGAAGCAGGCTATTCAGCCCATCAAATTCACACCATCCCTCTGAACAGTATCCCACTCAGACCCTGTATTTCCCATGGCTAATCTACCTAGCCTATGTATCCCTGGACACTATGGGGTAGTTAGCCTGACCAGTCCTTGGACTGGGGAAGGGGGGATGAAACCAGAGCATGCAGGGAAAATGTGCAGACTCCACTCAGACAGTCACCCAAGACTGGAACCCAGGTACCTAGTATTGTGAGGCAACAGTGCTAACCATTGAACCATCATACCTAAGGATGAAGGGAGCTTCAAACAACAGCCCCTTAAAGTGGAGGAAGAGGCAAGTGAAAAGAGACTGGACAGTGAAACCTCTTATGGTAGGACAGACTCATCCATCATACACCATCCCCTCACACTCACTCCTCTGTCACCAGTCTGACATCTGTCATCCGACTAGGACTCTTTCTGCTACAAAACATAATACTTTCAGACATGATTTGACATTGTAGTGTGCTTGGGAGCCAAGCAGGTGACCTTGAGCCAATGGATCCCAGCAGGGCAGCACCTCCACATTACTGAAGGGACTGAATTTTACTGGAATTCGGCGAAGTGTCATTGAGGTAAGTTTCATGGACGACTTATCTCCATGAGTCCTGGCATATTTTCTCATTAAACCATCTTGAACTAGCTTCAGTAACCATGCACAATGCCCCTCTGGCACCTCAGTTGGCATATTGTCCCACTTGCTATAGATGGAAGTACTTACCACTGCCAAGGCCTCTTGGGATTGATACCAGTGATCCCATCCTCGTCCACTTGGTCAAGCACTGTCAGCCAGAGCTGCGCTGCTTGGTACCCATGAAATTAATTGGATATGGGTACCCCACTTTGCAGAGAGGGATTGACATCCTGTTGGACAGTGTGATGCAGGGTAGAGCTATCCTCCTCCCCCAGGAATGGCAGAGACCTGTGACTTTCCCAGCCAGGTCAGAGGAACATCAATGACCTTCTCTGCTCTGCCACAGTAAGTGACAACATCTTCTCTCTTCTACGTCACTCTATCCCTGCTGCTGCACACACCTCCCAACAGGACTCATGGTCTACCCATCTCACCACTGCATGCCACATCTTTGCTCACTTGGTATCACCCAACCCAAAACCCCCACTAGCACCAACACTAACAGTTGTGACACTCACTTTAATGTCATTCAAACCCTCCCTCTCTCTCATTCCAGGAGAAACCAGCCCAGAGGGCAGGATGAGCCAAGGCTAAAGGACAATTGACTCCTCACCAGCTGTGGATATATGGTCTTGACCCTCCTATAGAGACGCAGAACCCTCCATGTCCAGGCAAGCATGCAAAAAGCATTTCTGTGTTTCTCTCCCATTACCCCCACTGTCAATGGATTGTTAGCATTCCCACTCCCTCACCTCCTGACGCCTGGAGGAAGAGCACTTTATCTTCAACCTCAGAACACTTCAACCCCAGGGTATCAATGTGGATTTCACCAGTTTCCTCATTTCCCCTCCCCCCACCTTACCCCAGTTCCAACCTTCCAGCTCAGCATCGCCCTCATGACCTATCCCACCTTGTCTATCTTCCTTCCCACCTATCTGCTCCACCCTCCTCTCCGACCTATCACCCGTACCCCCACCTCCATCCACGTATTTTACTCTCAACTACCTTTTCCCTAGCCCCACCTCCCTTCCATTTATCTCTCCACCTCCGGGCCTCCCAGCATCATTCCTGGTGAAGGGCTCCGGCCCAAAACTTTGATTCTCCTGCTCCTCGGATGCTGCCTGACCTGCTGTGCTTTTCCAGTAACACACTCTCAACTCTGATCTCCAGCATCTGCAGTCCTCACTGTTTCCGGATTGTTAGCATGCTGCTACCCTACCTCTTGTGAATAACATTTCCTCTTTCTTGTCTCCTGCAGGTCCCATCAGCTATGGCATGATCTCAACAGCTTGGAGGCATGCCCCTCTCCCCAAGAGATCTCTCCTCCACGTCGGAGGATGACAATACCAAGGCATCAAAGGAAGCACCAGTAAGACTGCCTCCTGCACACGCCTGCTCAGAGACCGACACCTCGCTGGGTATATTTGCTCCATTAGAGTTGGCAGCACAGTTTCACAATTCTAATTCCTCCATTATTCCAGCAGCCTCCAATTCCCACTATTAAATTTCTTTCCTGGAGCATTGGCCCTCTTGGTATTGAGTGAATGGACCCACGCACTAAGCAGAGGCCACCCTCTTGATGGATTTCGGTAGACAACCCCGAAAGATGATTGGCCAGACATCTGACTGATATGGGTACAGCTCCTTGATTAACAGCTTACAACTCCCAGGACTCATAGAGCTGACCCATGAACTAGGAGAAAGTGAGGACTGCAGCTGCTGGAGATCCGAGTTGAGACTATCATGCGGGAAAAGCACAGCAGGTCAGACAGCATCCAAGGAGCAGGAGAATCAATGTTTCAGGCATAAGCCCTTCATCAGGAATGAGGCTTATGGGCCAGAGGGCTGAGAGATAAATGGAGGAAGTGGGCCTCTGGGGAAAGTAGCTGAAAATGCAATAGGTAGATGAAGGCGGGGGAGAAAGTGATAGGTCAGAGAGGAGGGTGGAGCAGATAGATGGGAAAGATGATTGACACGTCAGGAGGGCAGTGCTGAGTTGGAGGCCTGGGACTGGGATAATGTGGGGGGAGGGGAAATGAGGAAACTGGTGAAATCCACATTAATCCTGTGTGCTTGCAGGGTCCCAGTCTGAAAGTCAAGGTGTTCTTCCTCCAGGCATCAGATGGTTAGGGTTTGGCGAAGGAGGAGGCCCAGGTCCTGCATGTCCTCAGCGGAGTGGAGGAGGAGTTGAAGTGTTCAGCCACGGGGCGGTTGGTTGGTGCTGGTGTGAACCACTCACAGACCGATGAGGTACAGACTCCCAGACCATGACAAGTTCAAACCCCTGGACTCATATCAAAGGCTAACCTTGACTTACGGTGCTAGGACCTCCAGACTGAAGGATGTCATCCTTTATCTGACTGAGGAATATACCCCTTACACTTCGAAATGTGGTTGTTTGCTTGAAGCAAGTGTCTTTTTCAGCTACACATCTGACAAATGCTGTGGGTGTCAGATTGATGTAGCATAGTGTTGTACAGTAACATGTCCACTCTCTTGACTGGTGACTGCTGACAACCATGATGAGCCATTTGGCTTTGTGTCTGTGCTCAAGGCAGGTAAAGATTAAAGGCTGTGAGTCTGGTAACTCTGGTTGAGGGAGGGCAAAGTGAAAAAAGGCAAGGCAGCTGTGGGCATTGAAGTAGGCAGCCATGCGATATACCCTTGTCAGTTCCATGGGATGAGTGGACATCAAGAGTTCTTGCAGCAGCATGCCAATATACAGTGCTGGTATTCTCCAGAGTGTAGTACTGTAGGGTAGGGATATCCTGTTAGTGGATGAGGAATGTACTGTGATCATGTGGAGAGGTTGGTCCCTGTTGAACATTAGATCCATGGATAACGGGTGCAGGTAGTTGCTGCCCTGAGATGTTGGCAACTAGTGGCCAAGATGAATATCCAGAGAAGGTTATAGTTCACAGGTATCCGCTCTGACTTTCACGTTGGGAATTGTTGGTGCATAGCTTCTAGCCAGCAGGTGGGAAATTGGGGAACTGCATTTCAAGGAGGTGAGGTGAAGTAAAAATAAGAAGTTAATGCATATGAATGTGTCTCTCACTGCTAACTAGACAGGATCTTGTCTGACTGTTCAGTAGTTGGTTGGAAAATGGAACTTACTGCTATGAATTTAGATTAGAGTGGTGCTGGAAAAGCACAGCGGTTCAGGCAGCATCTGAGGAGCAGGTAAATCGACGTTTCGGGCAAACACCCTTCATTAGGAACACAGACAGAGAGCCTGAAGGGTGGAGAGATAAATGAGAGGAGGGTGGGGATGGGGAGAAAGTAGCATAGAGTACAATAGGTGAGTGGGGGAGGGAATGAAGGTGATAGGTCAGGGAGGAAAGTGGAGTGGATAGGTGGAAACGAAGATAGGCAGGTAAGACAAGTCATGGGGACAATGCTGAGCTGGAAGTTTGGAGCTGGGGTGAGGTAGGGGAAGGGGAAATAAGGAAACTGTTGAAGTCCACATTGATGCCCTGTGGTTGAAGTGTTCCGAGGCAGAAGATGAGGCGGTCTTCCTCCAGGCTTCTGGTGGTGAGGGAGTGGCAGTGAAGGAGGCCCAGGACCTCCATGTCCTCGGCAGAGTGGGAGGGGGAGTTGAAATGTTGGGCCACAGGGCGGTGTGGTTGATTGGTGCGGGTGTCCCGGAGATGTTCCCTAAAGTGCTCTGCTAGGAGGCGTCCAGTCTCCCCAATGTAGAGGAGACCGCATTGGGAGCAACGGATACAATAAATGATATTAGTGGATGTGCAGGTAAAACTTTGATGGATGTGGAAGGCTCCTTTAGGACCTTGGATGGAGGTGAGGGAGGAGGTGTGGGCACAGGTTTTACACTTCCTGCGGTGGCAGGGGAAAGTGTCAGGATGGGAGGGTGGGTCGTAGGGAGGCGTGGACCTGACCAGGTAGTCATGGAGGGAAC
>NC_057740.1:10042465-10102401 GCF_004010195.1 Chiloscyllium plagiosum
CGATCTCTAAAGAAGGAGGCCATCTGGTGTGTTCTGTGGTGGAACTGGTCCTCCTGGGAGCAGATATGGTGGAGGCTGAGGAATTGGGAATACGGGATGGCATTTTTGCAGGAGGTAGCTTGGGAAGAGGTGTAATCCAGGTAGCAGTGGAAGTCGGTGGGTTTGTAAAAAATATTGGTGTCAAGTTGGTCGTCATTAATGGTGATGGAGAAGCCCAGGAAGAGGAGGGAGGTGTCAGAGATGGTCCAGGTAAATTTAAGGTCAGGGTGGAATGTATTGGTGGAGTTGATGAATTGCTCAACCTCCTCGCGGGAGCATGAGGTGGCGCCAATGCAGTCATTAATGTAGTGGAGGAAGAGTTGGGGAGTGGTGCCGGTGTAATTATGGAAGATGGACTGTTCTACGTAGCCAACAAAGACACAGGCATAGCTGGGGCCCAAAGGGGTGCCCATGGCTACCTCTTTGGTCTGGAGGAAGTGGGAGGATTCGAAGGAGAAAGTGTTAAGGGTGAGGACCAATTCGGCCAAACGAATGAGAGTGTCGGTGGAAGGATACTGTTGGGGACGTCAGGAAAGGAAGAAACAGAGGGCTTGGAGGCCCTGGTCATGGCCATGGAGGAAGCCTGGATGAAGAACACCTCATCTTCCGCCTCAGAGCACTTCAACCCCAGAGCATCAATGTGGTCTTCACCAGTTTCCTCATTTCCCCTTCCCACACCTCACCCCAGCTCCAAACTTCCAGCTCAGCACTGTCTCCATGACTTGTCTTACCTGCCTATCTTCCTTTCCACCTATCCACTCCACCCTCCTCCCTGACCTATCACCTTCATCCCCTCCCCCACTCACCTATTGTACTCTATGCTACTTTCTCCCCACCCCCACCCTCCTCTCATTTATCTCTCCACCCTTCAGGCTCTCTGCCTGTATTCCTGATGAACTCTGGTTTCCAGCATCTGCAGTCATTGTTTTTACCTTACTGCTATGAATGTCTAGAAGCTCCTGTCAGGTTGCTCAGGGGTTAGCAATGCTGCCTTACAGCACAACGGACATGGGTTCAATTCCACCCTCGGGTGACTGTATGTGTGGACTTTCTCCCCATTTCTGCATTGGCTTCCTCCCAAGATCCAAAAATTAGTAGTGAGGAGGGATCTCAGATAGACTTATAAAATTCTAACAGGATTAAACGGGGTTCATGCAGGGAGGATGTTCCCGATGGTGGATGCGTCCAGAACCAGGGATCTCAGAGTGGATTGACTATACTAAATTGCCCATAGTGTCCAGGGATGTCTAGTTTAGGTGGATTAGTCATTGAAGTATAGGGTTACAGGGTTGGGTATGGGTGGCTGCTCCTTGAAGGGTCAGTGTGGACTTGATGGTCTGAAGGGCCATGGGATTCAATGGTCATCTCATGTGATTTTCCCAATTTCTCTCGATGGGCCACATCCTCCAGGGTCTGGGAAGAGACTATCCAGAGTTCCCTTGCCTGTTTCAGTTGATGGGGATAGATTCTATGGGCAAACGTGAGGACTGCAGATGCTGGAGATCAGAGCCTAGATTAGAGTGGTGCTGGAAAAGCACAGCAGGTCAGGCAGCATCTGAGAAGCAGGAAAATCGACATTTTGGGTAAAAGCCCTTCATCAGGAATGAGGCAAGTGGCCTCCAGGATAAAAGAGAGGGGGGTGGGGCTGGGGAGAAAGTAGCCAAGAGTACAATAGGTGGATGGAGGTGGGGATGAAGGTGATAGGTCAGAGAGGAGAGTGGAGCGGATAGGTGGGATGGAAGACTGGCAGGTAGGACAGGTCATGAGGATGGTGCTGAGCTGGCAGGTTGGAAATGGGGTAAGGTGGGGGGAGGGGAAATGAGGAAACTGTGTAGTCCACATTGATACCCTGGGGTTGAAGTGTTCCGAGGCAGAAGATGAGGCATTCTTCCTCTAGGCGTTGGTGGTGAGGGAGTGGTGGTGGAGGAGGCCCAGGATCTGCATGTCCTCAGCAGAGTGGGAGGGGGAGTTGAAATGTTGGGCCACGGGGCGATAGGGTTGATTGGTGCGGGTGTCCCAGAGATGTTCTCTAAAGCGCTCTGCTTTATTTTATTATGTTGACATAACTTGTGATTACTAGATGGGAGAGGTGAATGGGAGAGCAAAAACAAGAAGGCAGATTACTACTTGAATGGCTGTAAATTGGGAGAGGGGAGTGTGCAGCAGGACCTGTGTGTCCTTGTACACCAGTCGCTGATGATAGGTATCCAGGTGCAGCAGGCAGTAAAGAAGGAAAATGGTATGTTGCCCTTCATTATGGGAGGTTTCGAGTAGAGGAGCAGGGATGTGTTATTGCAGTTATCCAGAGCCTTGGTGTGGCTTCAACTGGTACACTGCGTGTAGTCCTTTTCTGAGGAAGGATGCTGTTTCTCTCGAGGGAGTGCAGCAAAGGTTTACCAGGCTCATCCTGGGGATGGTGGGATTGACGTATGATGAGAGATTGACAAGGTTAGGATTGTTTTCACTGGAGTCCAGACAAGTGAGGGGAGCTGGGGGGGGTGGAATCTCATAGAGACTTATAAAATTCTAACAGGGTAGATGCAGGCAGAATGTTCCTGATGGTGGGCATGTCCAGAACCAGGAGTCACAGTCTGAGGATTCAGGGTGGGTCATTTAGGACGGGGATAAGGCAACATTTCTTCATCTAAAGAGTGGTGGGCTTGTGGAATTCATTACCGCAGGAAATAGTTGATGCCAAAACATTGAATATATTCAAGAGGCGGCTAGTTATAATACTTGGGAGCAAATGGGATCAAAGGTTACGGGAGAAAGCAAGGTTAGGTTATTGAGGGGCACAACGAGCCATGATCATGATGAATGGCGAAGCAGGCTCAATGGGCCAAATGGCCTCCTCTTGCCCCTATCTTCTATGTTTCTATTTTTCTTTGAATATTGATGTGAATTACTTGACAAGAGCCCTCTCACCAAGGAGAGTCAAGTGCACATTTTTATGGAGATCACTCCCCAGGAAAAAATTACAATGAACACCTGGTTTTCCAAGTGCATTGATTTTCCCATTATGAGTTTAATAAGTGTGTCTGGATGGTAACATTTCCCAGGATGATGCCACTGATTCTGTACAGCATTTTGAATTTTATACATTTTAATCCAGTGGAGGTTACCAACCCTGGCAAATGAGATTCAGTAGTTTCCATAGCAACTAGATGAAGGCTGTGCCACTGACGTTGAGGGGAACAGGCTGCTGACAGATCCCATGTCTGAGGGCATGAAGTAATTGTGTGGAATAATGCACCGTTGCAGACTGCATTGCAAAGGAGCACACAAATTCGCTCTGGATTTGAAACCATCAGGCTTACTCAATGCAAAACAAAAATTTATGATCCCTGGTTTTGCATCAAAATCAACCATAGTAGTTGTGCATGGTACTACAATCACTACAAGTCACATTTGTGTTTGTGTATGTGTGTGGGTATGTGTATGTGTGTGAGTGTGTGTGGGGGGTGTGTATGTGTGTGGGTTTGTGTGTGTATGTGTGTGGGTGTGTGTGGGTGTGTGTATGTGTGTGGGTGAGTGTGTGTGTATGTCTGTGGGTATGTGTGTGTGTATGTGTGCGGGTGTGTGGGTGTGTGTATGTGTGTGTGCCTATGTAGAGAAGGCGGCATTAAGCTGCCTTTTTGACCTGCTGCAGTGCATGTGTGCATGAGTGTGTCTGTGTATCTCTCCGTCTGTGTTTGTATGTTTGTGTGTGTGTGTATCTGTCTGTCTGTCTTTGAGTGTGCGTGTGAGACAGTGTCTGTAACTGTCTATGTGAGTGTGTATGGTATGTGTTTGAGTGCTTGTGTGAGTGTCTGTAAGTATCTGTATGTGTCTATGCATGTCTTGTGAATGTGTGTGTGTGTGGGAATGGCTGTGAGTGTGTCTGTGTGAGTTTGTGTCTGAGCATCTGTGAATGTGTCTGTGTGTTTCTGTGAATGCTTGTGATTAGCACTTACTGAATTCCTGCAAAAAATACGGGAGGGACTGCATCTAGAAGTAACGACTACAATTTTAAATTTCCTGGCTCTGCCTCAGGGTTTGGATTGTAGAAGAGTTTGAACTCAGCTGATTTGGCAACAGAAATTCGGAAACTCCATGTTACCCATTGCAGCTGAAGATCTCAAAAGTATTGCTGCATGACCCTGCTTAGGACAGTGCACTTGAGGGCTTTACCTATCACTAAGTGACCTGGGATGGCTTGCAAAGTATTTTAATCCTCTTTCATTCCAAGTGGAAAGTGAAGATGGATGGAACACCTCAATGATGTCTTATGGTCATGCCCTTCCCCCACTGCCTCAGGTCTTGACTGATGACTTTAGTAATGAACACTTTCAGCCCTTCAGGCGAAGGACACACATACCATCGATCAATACTTTGTATTAGCGAGTGCAGCTCTGGAATCCTGAACGCGCTTTAAATCTATCGACCATTTGACAGTACACTGCAACACATCCCTATCAACATTCTCCAAAGCTTTCCATGCTTCAAAGCAAGTGCTGCCATTCAGGGTGGTATCATGGCTGACGTTTCTGAGTCCATCTTAGGTATTCGAAAACATCAAGATCAGAATGCTATGTCAGTTGTCAATGCTGGTCGAGGGGCTTATTTAAAATGGGATAATGAAGCATGATCATTACTCTTTCTACTGCGAGCCTGTAATATGAACAAGGTCGTGTTTTTTGGCAGGATAGAAGCATAGAATAAAGGAGCAGGAGTTGGCCATTCGGCCCTTCAGGCCTGCTCCTCGATTTAATATGATGATAGTTAATCATCCAACCCATAGCCTGTTCATGCATTCTCCCCATATCCTTTACTCCCTTTAGTCCTAACGATTATATTTACATCTTTCATGAAATTCTTCAATGTTTTGGCCTCAACAGTTTCCAGTGGTTACGAATTCCACTGGCTCCCTGCAGTCTGGATGAAGAAACTTTTCTTCATCTCTGGCCTATGTGACTTACCTGTTATCCTGAGATTGTCACGCCTGGTTCAGGACTTCCTAGAGTCATTGAGAATGTCCTTCCTGCATCAACCCGGCCACATCTTCTTAGAATCTTTAAGGCCTCCAGGAAATTTCCCCCTCATTCTTCTAAATTCTAGTGAACGTAGCCCTAACCAATCCAGTCTCCCCCTGTATATCAGTCTCTCCATCCCAGGAATCAGTCTGCATCCCCTCAACTACCAGAACATTGCTCCTCAGTTAACCAGAACAAAACAATGCACAAGACTCCAGGCATGGTCTCGCCAAGGCCCTGTACAATTGCAGCAAGAGATCCCTGCTCCTGTACTCGAATCTTCTCATTACAAGGCCAACATACCATTTGTCTTCACCAATGTCTGTTGCACCAGCATGAAACACCGTCTACAAGGCGTTGTCTACCTCTCATCTTCCGGGGGCAATGTTCGGGGCAAGGACAGGGCTGAAGGCTGCCTGGAGCTCTGTGAGTTGCAGTTTTGGAGTAGGAAAATAACTCCCTACTCTAATTTCTCTTTCCGTGACTCCAAATGGGGTCTTGACCAACAGTGTGGGAACCACCAGCTGACACTTTGCAAGGGAAGCCTGTACCCCATCTTCCTTTTTATTTCAATTTATTTAAACCCAATGTCTTCTGCCCCAGAATCCAATTCCCAACAGGTCTGGCTTAATGGAGGGGTCATCCCAACCCTCACCTAGTCCTCACCTCCACCCTTCCAACCTGCAACGACCTAGAACTTGGGAATGGGACCTTGGAGCATCATTTAGTCAATATTTGTCTATTTAAATAACAATCAGCTTCCTTCTTCTGGGTGTCCTATTGTTAAGATCAGGACATTGCAAGAAGCAAGTGGGATTACAAAGTTTTATCAACTCAGGTTAATTTAATTATCACCAATCCCCACAAGGCAGGTGCAGTTAAAACTCAGCCCCTTATCGATGGTCCCTTTAATTTTATTGAGAGATTTTCAGATTGTGTTGTGCCACTCTGCATCTTCGAGGACATGTTGATTGTGCACATTCTACACCCCACATTCTCAACTTGCACACATCCAAGTCGCTGCTATCTATGTTACACCAAGTGCTGATCATCTATCAACACCTCATGTCCACTGGCCTGCAGAGGCTCCCAATCAAGCAATTTCTCAATTTTACAATTCACATCCTTTTCTTCAATGCTTCTATGACCTGGACCCCGCCTATCTCTGTCATCTCCTCTGGTCTCTAAAGTGGCTGCACTTACCCAATCCTAGGCTTTTGGTTGTCCTCAACTACAATCAAGTCATACCTGCATTCATCAAGGCCATAATCTCTGTAATGCCACCCCAACATCCCTTCAGCTCTGTATCTCTCTTTTTTCCTTAAGTAAACTTATTAAAACCTATGCCTTCGGCATCTCAACTACTATCTCCTTATTTTATTTTATTTGTTTTATTATTGCCTAGGTACAGTGAAAGGTTTTGTTTTCTGCATAGTACAGGCAGATCATACCATACAAAGTGCATTAGGGGCAATAGAACAAGAGAGGAATACAATGTAGGGCTGCAGAGAAGGTGCACAGAGAGCAAGATCAGTTTGAGAGATCCATTCAGAAATCTAATAACAGCGGGGAAGAAGATGTTTTTGAATCTGTTCGTGCATGTGTTTAAGTTTTTGTATCTTCTGCCTGATGGAAAAGGTTGGAAGAGATTATAACGGTGGTGGGAGGGGTCTTTGGTGATTATGACTGCCTTCCTGAGGCAGTGACAAGTGCGGATGGAGTTAATAGATGTTACTTATAACTTCTGAAGACTGATGCAAAACACCCATTCAATTTATAACCAGGGCGAGTTATAAGCAGGCTGCTGATGTGACTGCCTTCCCAAAGCAGTGGGAAGTGTAGACGGAGTCAATGGATGGAAGATTGGTTTGCTTGCTCCATTAAGATATTTTGACTTTTATAATGCTTCTATAAAACTTCCAGGGATATACATTTTACGTGTTGTTTCACTATAGGTTGTCACTGAGAAACTTGTAATTTGCACAGCTTGGCATGTTCCAGTTTGCTACACACCTGCACAGTTTGGAGCCAAACATTGCCCTCATCTCAACAAATGTTGGTTGTGAGGCATTGTCATAATGGCAGCAATTTGAATCAGAGTCTGAAACAATTCATCTGGGGGAAATAAGAATTATGAGTAAGTTGAGATAGATATAGATTAGTTGTTACAAGTAGGTGTGATGATAATGGTGTGACACTAGGAATTAATTAGGAGTGATTATGAGAGAAAAACCTTGTATTTATATAACACCTTTCACCTGCTCAGGATGTGTCAAAATGCTTCACAACTGATAAATTATTCTGGAGGTGAAGTCACTTATTTTAACGACAAATGTGACAGCGAATCTACATAGAGCAAAGATCTAAAATAAAGAGAGTAAGTGGTCCAAAATCCATTCCCATGTGACTCAGAGATGAGACTATTCTCAGTTTAGGAAGACAAATTCTTCAAGTGTAGATTGTGCATTTATGTACGATTTAATGTATTTCAAATATTTGTATTTGTTAGAAATGTTCAAGAAGAATTGAAATTCTCAGCCTCATTTCACAAGGTTCTAGAGGTGAAGACTTATTACAGTGTAGCAGCATGCCATTTAGCCCATCTAGCCTATAACAGTTTCCCAAGTTATTATCCATTCTACCATATTAGAGTCATAGAGTTATAGAGATATACAGCATGGAAACAAACCCTTCTGTCCAATCATTCCATGCTGACCAGATATCCCAACCCAATCTAGTCCCACCTGCCAGCACCCAGCCCATATTCCTCCAAACCCTTCCTATACATATACCCATCCAAAAGCCTCTTAAATGTTGCAATTGTATCAGCCTCCACCACTTTCTCTGGCAGCTCATTCCATACACGTACCACCCTCTATGTGAAAATGTTGCCCCTTAGGTCTCTTTTATAACTTTCCCCTCTCATCCTAAACCTATGCCCTCTAGTTCTGGACTCCCCGACCCCAGGGAAAAGACTTTGTCTATTTACTCTATCCATGTGCCTCATAATTTTGTAAACCTCTATAAGGTCACCCCTCAGTCTCCGACGCTCCAGGGAAAACGGCTCCAGTCTGTTCAGCCTCTCCCTATAGCTAAAATCCTCCAACCCTGGCAACATCCTTGTAAATATTTTCTGAACCTTTTCTAGTTTCACAACATCTTTCCAATAGGAAGGAGACCAGAATTGCACACAATATTCCAACAGTGGCCTAACCAATGTCCTGTACAGCCGCAACATGACCTCCCAACTCCTGTACTCACGTTCCTCGACTCTTTCACTGTGGCCCTGCCAACGTCATTTCTCTTAACCTTTGAGATTTCTGCTTCTACACATAGTCAATGAGTTCTAGATTATTACCACTCACAGCAGAGTTATTCCATACATTGCCCCTGTACCTATTGCCAAATCTTAAATATGCCTTCCCTACTCTGAAATGTTATCTAAGGGGAACAATTTTTCTTTGTCCACCACATTTAAAACTGTCCTAATCTTGGGCTCCAGTCAATCTTTGCTTCAAGAAATACCGCAATTTCTCCAACCTGCCCTGGCAGCTGAATTCCTATTCCCTGTGATAAATCAACTTAATGTAAGCCTCTCCTAATGCTACACACTTTAACTTAATATCTTCTCAGTCTCTTCCTTTCCAAAGAAAACCACCTTACCAATCTTACTCCTGCCACCATTCTGTAAATGTAAAACTCCTGTGCACTTGTTTCATTTTGATCATATCTACAGTCTCCAATGTGAAATGAAACATGACACATAAATTCCCTATATTTACAATTCAAACAGTTCGTACTAGTTATCTTGTGGAATATCATTGCTGTATGATCCCAGTTTATGTTATTACTGGTCCAGTCAGATACTGGACTGAAACCTAGCTTGATAGATCATATTCTGTTTTGCCTAGTATTAAAAGAGGTGCTCTCTCATGAACCATAATGTTATAGACTGTTTTCAACAATAAAACAGAAGTTTATTAAGCAAAGGAAATGAAAATAGAATGAAGTAAACCAATCTATTTACTTGTAACACAAATTCAAAAGTTGTAAACATGCAATAAATGCATAATTTTATTTCAGTACATGTGACAATAAAGCTAATTCATTCATACATTCATTTACTCATTCATTCATTCACTCATTCATTCATTCACTCATTCATTCATTCATTCATTCAATCATCATTATCTCAAAACACTCCTTTACTTTTTTTTAAAATCTATTGAACAAGACCAACAGTAATCTTTATATAGTAGTCACATTATAAGCCCTTTCTCTAGGATAGATGTAAACTAACTGTGACTTTAACTCCTCAACTGGAGCCTCTGATAGCTTATTCTTAAATAAAACTCAACTTCAGGGCCTCTTCAGGTTTTCATCCCAACACGTCCACTAATGATGACTAACTCCTGAGTCTAACGTAATCTGGTTTATTATTGTCTTCCCTCTCGGGAGCACATGCTCTGCATGTGGCGTACTGGTCTGGCAATGACTCATTGGCCTAGGAGTGTGATTCTCAGTTAGGGCCTTGTACAGTGTAGATATGTGAGAGTTCCTGGGTTCAAATCCCAGATGCACCTTGATTCTGCTTAGTTTTCTAGACCAAGCAAAGGACCGGAAATCGGTGGCTGATACCTTGGTAGAGGTGACATCGGTGAGGTAGCCCCAGTGGCAAAAGATGGCACCAGAGGATTGGTGACTTCGTTGCTGGTGACAGAACGGTATCACTGCAACATCAATGAGGTGGGCCCAGCAATGAGCGACAAAACTCTGACATTGGTTGGTCCAACAAGGTGGTAAAGGTCCAACAGTAAACTTGGCAGTTGAGGATTGGCAAATTCGACATTAGTTGGTTGCGACAATGTGGTAGTAGAGGGATGACGATGCAGGTGTCGTTGACAGTGATGGACTCTCTTCAAGCTATATCTTTCTTTTTTCCCCTTATTATTAAATTATTCAAAATGGTGTCATTTTGAGGTGACAAATGAAAGCTTTTCACTGTATTTTGTTGTATTCTTTTGGTAAAATAGAGACAATGCTGCTCCTTTAATAAGGTTATGCTGTCTTTGGCTTTTTTTTTTCAGGGGTCTTAAAAGCAGCGATTCCAAAAGATTTAAGTTTGAAGGGTTTTAGGGCCGATTTGATTCTAGTAACAGATATTGCCTTAGGCAAAAAAAAGTACTTGTACAATGAAAGGGGTGTGACCAGGTATCTCAGCTCAGCTTTTCTCTGATTTGATTGGTTGGATTTTAGCAGTCTGGCTGTTCACTGAAAGCAGTCAGTCATTGTGAAGTTGCTGGACCCAAAGAAACAGCTCCACGCTGATTTTCCCTCTCTCTGACATCTCTCCCATAAGACCCTTTGATTTTACCTTTTGTGTCAAGGGTGTTTATGGGGATTGTTGCAAGTATTTGGAACAGCATCATTAAATTGGGATAATCTGTTGGGTTTTCGGACAGAATAAGTTACTCGCTATTCTTGTTTCTTTTGTTTGTGTTTCATTTGGTAATCTTGCAAATAAATTCGGTTTTGTTTAAAACTGGAGCGGTTTGACCAGCTGCATTGTTCCTGGAATATCCACTGAACACCTGCTTAAAACAACAAGCAAACTTAGGGTCTGGCCTACTTTCTTGAAATATTTTGAGGGATCTGGCCTGGTCCATAACAAAATACACATGAACATCAATTCAAGCAGGATCACATCGCCATGCAAAGATTTTACAGAGCTGCTCAAAACAAAGTCAAACTGATGCAAAAAGATGTCCTTCCAAGGTATGGATGTTCTTCTTAAGCGTAAAACCAAACAGAGTCCATAACTTTTGAATGAAAACCATGAGACACAATTGTTCACCCTCCTTAGTCATAAAATTCTAAAATAAGCAAAAACTTAGTGACCTGCTGAAGTGGTCCTCCCAAACCACTTTTTAAAAATCACCATGGATACAGAAATACTCACACTTAATTATTAACTTCGGATGCAGAGAAAACCAATGTCACCAGCACAAAATTTTTAACTCCAACTTAAAATATTAAATATATCTATAAATCAGACAGTTTATATGCTGTAAGCAGTCATTATTTGACAGTTTAATGTTACCATTATTTGCAAAAGGTAGGATGGGATTTGTAGGGATGGAAGTTGGGGTTTCTGGTGTAGCAGATGAGAAAGGAGGAAAAAATGAGTAATGTGGGTGTCATGTCACAATTTTCTTCTCTTGTCAGGCAGCAACTAGCCACTGGAGATGGAAGTGGCCAGTCAAAGGTGTATGGTGAGAGACCATTGCTGGGGATTCCAGGTGAGAGAGAGAGAGAGAGAGATTAATCACAGCAGGGAGAGGAAAGCATTTCTGCCCGGGTGGGGGACAGTACAGTGGCTCAGTCGTTAGCACTGCTGCCTTGCAGCACCAGGGACCGGGTTTGATTCCACCCTTAGGTGACTGTGTGGAGTTTGCACATTCATCCTATGCCTACATAGGTTTCCTCTGGCTGCTCCAGTTTCCTCCCACAGTCCAAAGATGTGCAGGTTAGGAGGATTGGTTAAGTGTCCAGGCTTGAGCAGGCCAGGTGGGTTAGCCATGGGAAATGTGAGGTTACAGGGATAGTGTCAGGGAGTGGGTCTAGGAGAGATACTCTTCAGAGGGTCAGTATGGACCCAATGGGCCTAATGGCCTGCTTGCACATAGTAGGGATTCTACGATTCAGTATTGGGAACAGAAATGGAATTTGCAGAATGGAAGGAATAACCTTGCTCCTCCTAGAGGACAAACCATGCTGAATCTGCAAGTTCTCATTAGCCTTCACCTGATGACTTTCCTGAGAACACTATCCTGGGAAATCTCCTAATAACCCAACTGACATCTACAATCTGAAACTGATGACCTCGTTAGCATATTAAAATTACTTTCTTGCCCATCAAGAGTAGTTCACTTGCCCTACCTTCTCCAGTTGAACAGCAAGTAGATTTTGACATTTTTAAGAATTAATCTTTTAGTGTCAGCCCGTGCCAGGGAGTTGAGACCTCTCTGTGCATTGACATCAGACTTTTGTTTTTCAGAGTTGTTAGATCAATTAGATTTATGGAAGGGCTAGTGAAAAGAGGACCCGTTAACTAAACATTAAAAAAATTGGCTGGTTCTGTATAGATATTTAGCATTTTGTTTCCGTGTCTGTCCCTATCCTGGTTTTGTTTCTCTCTCTGTTTTCTCCTCTCTCTCTCTCATTCTCATCCACCTTGCTTGAACATAGCAGTTAATAAAATATGGTCAAAATAATTTTTATTTGAGAACAAATAATTTCATTCAGTCAGTCAAACACCAATTCTCAAAGACATTCTCTCAGCAAAGGATGAACACCAAATATTAAATTTCAGCTTTGTTTTATCCCAGATGTCTTCCAGGCACTAATAAAGGGAAAAAGTGAGGTCTGCAGATGCTGGAGATCAGAGCTGAAAATGTGTTGCTGGAAAAGCGCAGCAGGTCAGGCAGCATCCAAGGAACAGGAGAATCGACGTTTCGGGCATGAGCCCTTCTTCAGGAAGGGCTAATAAAGGGAAGCCTAGACATTTGGTGACACTGTGCTGATGTAATAAACTTTGGAACAAGCTCAATTGGGATAAAGGGTCTTACTTTGAATGTGTCATATTGAGCTCTGATTACCAACCACTGGCAAATGGTAGTTTTGTCATTTTAACCTATCCTGAATGTTTGAATGTTCCTCTGGCTTCCTTAGAGCTGTTCATTTTATTTATGTCAGCCTTTACACCCCCCACGTACCCACCCTCCACTCCTGGCACCTTCCCTTGCCAGCACAAGGGGTGTAAAACCCACATCCACACCTTCCCCCCTCACCTCCATCCAAGGCCACGAAGGATCCTCCCACATCTGGCAGAGATTTTCCTGTACATCCAAACACCTCATCTACTGTGTCTGTTGCTCTTGATGTGGTCTCTACATTGGGGAGACAGGACGTCAACTCATGGAACATTTCAGAGAACATCTCTGGGACACACACACCAAACAACCCAAAAGCCCTGTAGCTGACCACTTCAACTCCCCCTCCCACTCTGCCAAGGACATGCAAGTCCTGAGCCTCCTCCACTGTCAAAACCTCTGCACCCAGACGCCTGGAGGAAGAACACGTCATCTTCCAACTTGGGACCCTCCAACCTCGCGGCATCAATGCCAATTTCACCAGTTTCCTCATCTCCCCTCCACCCTTTTTAACCCAGATTCAACCTTCCAACTCGGCCCTCTGGGAATGTCCTACCAGTCCATCTTCCTTCCCACCTATCTACTCCATCCTCTACTCCGACCTATCACCATCACACCTCACCTGCCTCTACCTATTGCCTTCCAAGCTATCTTGCCCCCAGCCCTAATCACCCTCCTAATTCATCTGTCAGCCCTCTTCCCCCTCCACATTCCTGAGGAAGTGTTAACTCTCCTGTTCCTTGGATGCTGCCTGACCTGCCTTAGATGCCGCCTGAAGCAGGCAAACACCGTCTTGGTCAAGATGAGTGTCTTCACTCACACTTCATGTGGTTGACATTTTGTTTTATTCTTGGGATGTGGGCAGTGGTTGCAGGGTCAGCTCATCCCTAGTTGCCCTTGAGAAGGTGGTAGTGAACTGCCTCCTTGAACCACAATAGTTCATGTACTGAAGGTAGACCCACAATGTCGTTAGAGAGGGAATCTCAGGATGTTGACCCAGTGACACTGAAGGAACAGCAACATACTTCCAAAGCAGAATGGCGAGAGGCTTGGAGGTGAACAGAACAGATGCATCTGGAGCAGGCAGATTGGTGAGGATGAGTTCATGTATGTTTTCCCTCTCGTTGGTTGCCTCACCGCCTACCATAGACTCAGTGCAGTTGTTATGATCGTTAGGACTCAACCAACCCGATCAGCAGCAAAGTTGGTGATACACATTGTCGCTGCCTGCACAGAGTACATTCTGCACTCCTCTGTGCTTTCGCCAAATGGTGTTCATATGGAAGTGTAGTGATTCATCATTTGAGGGGAGGGGGTTGACGTGCAGCAGCAGCAATACATGATAATCAGCCATTTGTTTCCCCCATAATATACACAAGAAGAGTCAGCATGGCTTCTTGAATGGGAAATCATCCCTGGCAAATTTATTAAAATTGTTTGAAAAGGTAACAAGCATGACAGATACATAGCATCTCTACAGTATGGAAACAGGCCATTTGACACAACATACCCACACCGATCCTCTGAAGAGTATCCTACTCAGACCAATTTCCCTACCCCTATTACTCTACATTTTCATCTGACTAATACATCTAGCCTACACATCCCTGAACTCTATAGGGCAATTTAGCATGGCCAATGTACCTAATCTGTACATCTTTGGATTGTGGGAGGAAATGGGAGCACCTAGAGGAAACCCATGCAGACACAGGGAGAATGTGCAGATGCTACACAGACAGTCACCTAAGGCTGGAATCAAACCCAGGTCCCTGGCACTGTGAGGTAGCAGTGCTAACCACTGAGCCACCATGCTACCCAGACAAAGGGGCATCGGTAGATGCAATGTACTTGGATTTCTGGAAAGTATTTGATAAGTTACCCATGTGAGACAACTCAATAGAAAAGGAGTCCATGGTGCCATGGCACGTATAGAGGATTAGCTAACTGATAGAAGACATAGAGTTAGCATAAGGAGGTACATCCAGAATGATAACATGCCACCGTGATTAGGAATGGGGCCACAATTAGTTTCTCTTTGAATATGGTGAGGGTGGGAAATGTACTTCACCAAGTTTGTGATGACACAAAATAAATGGGGAGATAAGTGACAAAGATGACACAAAAGTCTGCAACAGGGTTTGGACAGGATCCGTATGGAGTCGAAACTCGGCAGATGGAATATAACATGGGAAAATGTGAGGTTATGCACTTTGGTGGGAAGAATAGGGAGCTGAATACTATTTAAATGGAGAAAGACTACAGAAAGTTACGCACAGAAGGATTTAGCAGTCCTTGTCCATAAATCGCAAAAAGCTAACATACAATTTCAGAAGGTAATGGGGAAGACATTTGAAATGTCAGCCTTATTTCAAAGGGAAAGGAGTATCAAAACAGAGAAGCATTGCTAAAACTCTACAAGGTACTACACCTAGAATACTGTGAACAGTTTTGGTCTCCTTTCACAATGAAAAATATACTGACATTGAAAACAGTCCAAGACAATTCTCTAGGTTCATCCTGGATTTTTCTTAAGGGTGACCTTATATGGGTCTATATCATCATGAAGTGCACAGATAAGGTGAATAGCAAAGGTCTTCTCCTTACAGTGGGAGAGTTAAAAAGTCAGGGCATATTTTTAGGGTGAGAAGAGAAAGATTTAAAGGGACCTGAGGGGTACCTTTTTCACATGGAGGGTGGATCTTATGTCTAATGAGGAAGTAGTAGATGCAGGTACAGTTATAACATTTAAAAGGTAAGTACATGGACTGGAAAGGTTTCCATGGATATGGGCCAAACGCAGGCAAGTGGGATTTGTTTAGTTTGGGAAACCTGGTCAGTATAGACGGGTTGGACAGATGGATCTATTTACGTGCTGTATGACTCTATGACAATGACCCTATGAGAGGTTGAGTAAGTTCGGCCTTACTCTTTGAGAGGCAACATATTGAAACATATTGGATTCTGAGGGAGCTTCACAGGGTAGATTATTTTTCCTTGTGAGAGAGTCTAAGACAGCAACCACATATTTCACAGTAAAGGGCAATCCAGTTAAGAGAAAAATGAGGACGAATTTCTATGCTCAGAGTATAGTGAAGCTATGGAATTCTTTACCACAGAAGTTGAGTCAATAAGTATATTCAAGACTGAGATGGACAGATTTTCAATCATCAAGGAAATCAAGGAATGTGGGGAAAAGGCATGAAAGTGAAGTTATCAATCATATTCAATCTCAATGACTGGAGGAGTAGGTGAAATGGGCAGTATGGCATGCTTCTGTTCTTACACTTCATGATCTTCTAGCCTATGTTTGACATGTTGCCATGGGCAACTCTGTACCAACTGTATATTACTGTGCCAACACCTCTGCTCAATCCTCTTCTCTTATGTGAGTGCTTGGTTAACCAGTTGAGAGTGTGGTGCTGGAAACGCACAACAGGTCAGGCAGCATCCGAGGAGCAGGAAAATTGATGTTTCGGGCAAAAGCCCTACATCGGATGCTGACTGACCTGCCGTGCTTTTCCAGCACCACACTCTCAACTCTAATCTCTAGGCCTCACTTTTACCTGCTTAGTTTTCTATTCCACTCCAAACTCTATCCTTGCCAACTGGCATGAATAGGAGAGGGTCCCTCCTGGATCAGCCCCTGCAGCAGCCAGCCTGAATCCAATCACTCTCTGTACCTCTATGTCCATTCTTATTGGTATAGGAATTGGAACTCCTCAGGAAGTATTATTTCCTGTAGGTGGCTTTGTAAGATGTTTCTTTTTTTAAGTGACCACACCGGCTGGTCAAAAACAAGATGCTCAAGCATTTCAAATTCCAGTAATGTCTGATCAGGCCATTTCCTGAGAGTATGTCTCTGGACAAATAACTGGTACATGCTTAAAATGGCGTTTTTTTTTACTGCCTCATAATCTGTGGCACTTCCCTCAGGCAAGAGAGGATAAATGTTCCGAGCTTTCACTGAAAGTTTATTCTGTAGCAAGAAGGACTGATGTTGGACTGTCCATTTTAACTTCAGTGCTTTCCAAATAAAGGAGAAATGAAAGGTTTCCACCTCTCATCAAACTTAGAAATGACATGAGCAAACTGAGTTACCTCCAGCCCTGACACTGCACCGTAAAGTCTTAATAAGAGCCATAAGGATTCCTAGGAGAGAGTGAGGATTGTAGTTGAATGAGATTAGAGTGAAAAAGCGTGGTGCTGGAAAAGTACAGTCGGTCAGGCAGCATTCAAGGAGCAGGAGAGTTGAACGTTTCGAGTGACTTTCCCAGCACCATACTTTTTGGTCATAAGGATTCCTGCCCGCTAGCTCACACTATCTTCCTTTGAGTTCTCTTTATTGTGGTTTTCTCTTGTAGCTGAATGCTTGTTCTGAGGGAAATGATTGCATGGCTAAATGAATATGGCGATGGACCCGCATAGTCTAAATTTGGAAGTTGCACAGGCCAACATCATGATAACTCCAATTCAGGGTGCCTCGTGTGGCAATGTGGCACTGTTACTACCTCTGGGTCAGGAATCCTGAGTTCAAGTCCCACCTGATCCAGCCCTGTGTAATAATATCACTGAACAGCCTAATTAGAAAATATACAAAAACAAAAATTCCAATTCAGTGGCTTTAAACACAGGCGGGGGACAGCTACATAAGTGTCCTTCTTAATGTAGAACATTGTGTGAATCACACCAAACTAATTAGAGACTTGTTGCACCATCGTAGGTGGACATTGAACTCCATTACACTTGTTCCAGCAGTGTCATGGATCCACAATCTATGCCTGTTATGCACAATGACCAGATATAAACAGACAGCCTGATTTTCCTGATGAAGGGCTCTGGCCTGAAATGTCGATTCGCCTGCTCCTTGGATGCTCTTTGACCTGCTGTGCTTTTCCAGCAACACTCTGTCAGCTCTGTTCTCCAGCATCTGCAGACCTCACTGTCTCCCAGATATAAATGGACAGCCAATCAGTCATTAACTTAAACCAAGCTAATAAGTTTTAACAGTGCAACAAGTGGATTGTGAAAGTGAACTATAAATAATATGATGTGGGAGTGTGTTTCTGGTATTCTAGTTCAAACTTCTTTGCCTGTATATTTTAAATTGCTATGTCTAAGGTGATTGAACTTTCTTCTCTTGCTGCTTCCAAGCTCTGACTATTCCATCCTACACTCTCTTCCTCCTCCCTGTACACTCACTGTGTTGACATCACGATGCATTACACAACTTCCCACTCCACCTCATTCAGTCTCAGGGCTTGCAGACTGTGAGGCTTGAATCTCCCTCAGTGTTAGCTTCTTCCAATAATGTCCAATTCTTAATTGGCCGCATAATGTTTCTCATTGTAGCTTGTCTTTTCAAGTGCTCTCTGTTATCTTGGCTATATCAGGGGATGAGGGTCCTAATTTAAGTTGCATGCATAACTTAATTCATTTGAATATATTGAAACAATCTACCGACCACCGACATTTCCATATCATCAATATGACAGACCTAAGCGACTCTACACCAACAGATCAAATCTATGTTTTACATCCTGCCATATCTAGTCTTGAATGGTGGACGATTAAATAATTCATTCAAGGAGGAGGCGCCAGAGAAAGCACCATCCTCAATGATGGGAGAGCCCATTACATCAATACCAAAGAAAAGGTTGAAGCAATGATATTCAGCCAGAAGTGTTGAGTGGATGATCCAACTCAAACTCCTCCAGTGGTCCCCATCATGGATGCTAGTTCTCAGCTAATTCAATTCACTCCATGTGATATCAAGAAATGGCTGGCCACATTGTTTACAGCAAAGGCTATAGGTCTTGACAACATTCTGACAATTGAAGACTTGTGCTCAAAACATTCTATATTTCTAATCAAATTGTTGCAGCAATGTTGAAAATTACATTGTGCATAAAAAGCTGGACAAATTCAGCCCAGCCAATTACCACCCCATTGATCTCATCTCGATCATCAGTAAAGTGATGGAAGGTGTCATCAACTGTACTATCAAGCAGGAGAAAGTGAGGTCTGCAGATGCTGGAGATCAAAGTTGAAACTTTATTGCTGGAACAGCACAGCAGGTCAGCATAAAAAGCTGGACAAATTCAGCCCAGCCAATTACCACCCCATTGATCTAATCTCGATCATCAGTAAAGTGATGGAAGGTGTCATCAACTGTACTATCAAGCAGCACTGCTTAGCATTAACCTGCTCTTTGACGTCCATTTTGGGTTCCACCAGGATCACTCAGCTCCTGACCTCATTACGGCTTTGATTTAAACATGGATAAAAGAACTGAATTCCAGAGGGGACAGGAGGGGAAAGTGACAGCCCTTTATATCAAGGCTGCATTCAACCAAGTATGGCATCAAGTAATCATTGTAAAACTAGAGCTAACTGAAATAAGGAGAAAATGTTGCTGGTTCAAGTCATACCTGGCACAAAGGAAGATGGTTGTGGTTCTTGGAGGTCAATCATGTTAGCTGCGTTTCTCCAGCAATTTCTGTTAATGTTTCAGATTTATACCATTGACAGAATTCTGTTTTTAATAGGATGATGGCAATTTTTGCTGCAAGAGGATTAGAAATTGATAGGAAAGACAATGCAGGACATGAAGCCCTCAACGGTCAATCCAAATATTTGGTTGAGATTAAAATTGGGTGGCATGTGACATTTTTTATATTCATTCATAGGGTGAGGGCATCATTGACTAGGACAGTATTTATCCAGAGGGCAGTTAAGAGTCAACCATGAGTCAACCACAACATGCATCATTGCCATTCGGCCTGAAGACTGACACTATTATGCAGTGAGTTCCAGATTCCCACAACCTTCTGTGTGAAAAGGCTTTTCCTCCCATCCCCTCTCAGCCTCCTGTCCCTTACCTGCAATCTATGCCCTCTGGCACTGAGCTCTCCACAAGGGGAAATGTTTCTTCCTGTCTACCTTGAATATGCCCCATATAATTTTACCCATCTCCATACTGTCCCCTTTCAGTCTTCTCTGCTTCAAAGAAATTCTCCCAGATCACATAGAACCAGGACCTAAGTCCATAGACTACCAGAGTCATTTTCCACCATGCTACATATATGTTTAGCAAAGCCTGCTAATGTTTGATTATCGAAAATCAAACCAGATCTTACGGAATCATCAGAATTAATGACACAATTCAGGTGCTTGTGGTCAGCTCCTTAAACCTGACCTTTTTCGTACCCATTGTCTATCCTAAAATCAAATGGAATATGGGTCCAACTTGACCCTCCATGCCGCTGAGGCTGTACAACTGAATCATGTCTTGGAATCACGCAGGGTATTTTTTAAATAATGAGAGATTGAAAAAGGTTGTTGTCCAATTGGGCAGCATGGTGGCTCAGTCGTTCCCTGCTGCCTTACAGCACCAGGAATTCTACCCTTGGGTGACTATCTGTGTGGAGCTTCAGCAGTCACCCCACGTCTGTATGGGTTTCCTCTGGGTGTTCTAGTTTCCTCCCACAGTCCAAAGATAAATAGGTGAGGTGGATTGGCCATGCTAAATTGCCTATAGTGTTCAGGGATAGTGGATTAGCCATGAGAAATGCGGGGTAGGGCAAAAGGGCGAGTTTGGGTGGGATGCTCTTCAGAGGGTCAGTGTGGACTAGATGGGCAGAATGGCCTGCTTCTGCAGTGTAGGGATGCTCTGCCTGGCTAGCTGACCTGAGCAAGTTTGGGGCCCAAAACAGATCCTTTCAAATTCTCAGGTCGGAGAGAAATTGATGTGAGGACAATGGAAGCTCCCTTGTATGAGAAACCATGGACAATTTGATTTAGGCACTGACTGACACAGAACTAAGCTGTGTTTGAATTATTGGGTGCAATTTTGGATGCCTTACTGCAAAACACAATTGTTATTGAGAAATCTCGGTGAAGATTAGAGGCACATATTACCTGACAAGTCCAAGGTTGAGAAGAATAAGAGAGAAGATGAGGTAAATTAGAAAGGATTGACTGACTGACGAATAAGCTATTTCTATGATGGTTTTCAGATAGGACCAGCCAATTCTGGGAAAATCATTTCATATTATATCGATAATGTAACAAGGTTAAATGCAAAATCCAGTTGCAGGATGAAGTGACATGAATGCTAAATAAGCAAGCCTTGACTTCCACTAATGTATGAGTGGGTACCGGATACCCTCAGATTAGGAGCATCAGGCTGAAGTGCACAACAGAAGACTTTTCAGATAATTAAAAAGGGTGTGCAATTGCCCCCAACCAATGGATACATGGTCCACAGATTCCACAGTGCTGCAAAATAGACAGTTGGGCTGTGAATGCATGAACCACTATAATCTGTGGTTACATCGGACTGCTGAATGCAACACCCTCCATCACAGGCTCCTAATGGAAAGTGCCAGGGCTTTCCATCCCTCCACTAGGCACCCCCACCATATAACAGTAAGCAAGCACATCAATGCACATCCAGGCCCATACTGAGAGTTAACATGCCAGACAATGGCTTGCAGGCTCATTCCGACTCACTTCTACTTACCGTGAGTGGGGTGAATATCCGGTCTGGAGAGTTGCTGCCCAGAAATCAAATTAGGATGCAGGAGTTTGTAATGGAGTATGGTGGTTATGGTCACCACAGCATCCTGGATGGAACAGATGCCACAGAAGGGGGGGTTTCTACAAAGAGGGAGCAAGAGAAAATCTTTGCTCAGAAGGTTCTACCCACCAAGAGTTCTCCAGGAATACATCTATTTACCTCCAGCTTCCTGGGAGCAGTGGCTAAATGAGCTGGCACTCAAACTGTCCTTTCTACCAAGCCTGACCTTAACCCATTCGGGGCTGGTAATTTATTGTGTATTGATCATGTCTCTATACTAGATTTTAAGTTGTATTCAGTGGCAGTAACTGAGAGAGTGTCTTGGTTTATCAGATCAGCAGATGGTGCTTCCTTATCAATGGACTGATTTGTCTCTTCCTCCTATCGCTGCTAAGAACGGAAAACCAGACCGGAGGAGGTTGGGATGATGTAAAGTACAAGATTCATGAGCTCACCACCTGCAGCTATCATGCTTGATAGTAGACTAGAGGCAACATGGGAATTTATAAGGAAGGACAGAGGTGAAAGATCACCTTGAATGGTCTCAGTAAGGTAGCAGCAACTTGATTCCAAGGACCATCTCCTCACGAGGGCTCAGTGCTCAAACGCATGCTTCCAGTTCTCTGTTGAGCTCTGCTGCTGTGTGACACCTTATCATGCAGAACATCCATGACTGATTCGCCAGAGCTGGTGTTATGTGGAGATGGTAAGAGGTGGGTTTGAGGCTGACAGCATCAGCGTGTCCATAAGGTGCTCTATGTGAATGGCAGGCATGAGTCCTGAGTTCTTGGAAGGATTCCTGTGTGAGTGAGGTCGACTTGGTGTATTGAGCAATGTAAGAGATGCACAGCACGCTGGGGAGTAAGATAATATAATGCTGATTACTGGCGCACTGTGTCAGGGACAAACTCTGGGAATTTTCCTTTCATGCCATTCTGCTTCAACTCTTCATGAAGTACGTTTTTTTTGGAAGTCTCCTGCTCCTCCCTGAACATGGGAATATGGCCACTCTTCTTGTCCATCTCCACAATGAGAGGCTCCATCGCTGAATTCATGAATCAGAGCCCTCACTCTGCCTTAGTGTTCTACCAGCCTTGATTGAAAGTGAAATGCGTATCCAATAGGGGTGAGAGGAGTTTGTGGCTGTGAGCTGTGGGGTGGTGGGGATAGGGGCTGATAGACATTGGACCTCACCCTCCCCCTCACTCTCATTGAGGCCCACATAATGAGGATGTTCACTGAGATCTCAGTGCCACTGAAAGAATAGCTTGTGAAGAATCTGGATGTTCAGGAGGGAAGGGCTACAGAATGTCTGATCATATTTCAAGTACAACTGGGGATTGGAAGAAGCTTCACCCTCACTCCCCATTGACTCAGTTGGTGAGTAGATAAGTAAAGCGGCATTCTGTCATTAAAATGACCAATTTAATGGCATATTTTTAGGGGCACTTGTGTGTGAAGTGCTCCGTGTCCAGCGATTTCGTTCAGTGGTAGTCAGTAAGCGCCCAGTGAGGATTCACAGGCAGGAATAAGATGAATAACTTTTGCTTTTTGTTTGGGATGTCAAACGATAAATCACTTGATAAATGGGGGCAGTCAAAAAGCCAGCATGAGTGAGATGGGTACAATGGCCTCGATTGTTGTAAGATTCAATGACTTTACTGAATCTTGGTAGGGTGAAGGGCCTGTTCCTGTGCTGTGTTGTACTGTATAATATCAGTCTCATTCTCCAGAATTACTAGCCTCTTACATTTTGGTAAAAATAAACAACATGGATTGCAATTTCAGAAGCGTTAAAGCTCTTGCTCAATTACCATAATGGGCAAGGGCAAAATTTCACTTTTTTATAATCTCCTTTGACAGTCTCTGTTTAGTTAATCAACCATTATAATTCCAGTAAATCAACAGAAGATAGATTAGTATCATCTTAATGAGATTTTCTATTAAGCTGGAACACAGGCAGCCAACAGTCCTGCTCAGTTCCATATATTTCTATGGAAAACCCTACACAAAGGAGAGGAAAGAAAAACACAAAGGTTTACATTTATATAGCACATTTCATGATCTCTGGATGCTCTAAAAGCACTATTGTAGCTGAAAAAGTATATTGGCGATGGAGTCATTGTTATACAGAAGTAGGAGTGGATAGCCAATGGGAACACCAGAAAATTTCACAAATGACAGGTAATCTGTTTACTTTAAAGTTTATTTTGAGGAAATCAGGGCATTCCACTTATTCACTGAAATTATGGAACCTTCCACATCTACCTAAGAGGCAGAGTAACATCTCATCCAAACATCAGCTCCTCTGATGTGGTGACTTTCCACCAGTGAAACATCAGCCTGAGTTTTCTCCTGAAGTCATTGCAGTGAGCCATCTCCCAGACTGGAGCACATCGTGTGGAGTTGAGGCCTGGACTATAGGCCATTGTGGGGAGGTGAATCCTGGACTGGAGGCCGCTGTGGGGAGGTGAGTCCCGGATTGGAGGCCACTTTGGGGAGGTGAGTCCCAGACTGGAGGCCATTGTGGGCAGGTGAGTCCCAGACTGGAGGCCGCTGTGGGCAGGTGAGTCCCGGATTGGAGGCTGCTATGGGGAGGTGAGTCCCAGACTGGAGGCCGCTGTAGGGAGGTGAGTTCCGGATTGGAGGCTGCTGTGGGGAGGTGAGTCCCAGACTGGATGCCGCTGTGGGAAGGTGAGTCCCAGACTGGAGGTCATTGTGGGGAGGTGAGTCCTAGACTGGACGCCGCTGTGGGAAGGTGAGTCCCGGACTTGAGGCCGCTGTGGGGAGGTGAGTCCCAGACTGGAGGCCGCTGTGGGAAGGTGAGTCCCAGACTGGAGGTCATTGTGGGGAGGTGAGTCCCAGATGGAGGCCGCTGTGGGAAGGTGAGTCCCAGACTGGAGGTCATTGTGAGGAGGTGAGTCCCAGACTGGAGGCCGCTGTGGGAAGGTGAGTCACAGACTGGAGGTCATTGTGAGGAGGTGAGTCCCAGACTGGAGGCCGCTGTGGGAAGGTGAGTCCCAGACTGGAGGCCGCTGTGGGAAGGTGAGTCCCAGACTGGAGGTCATTGTGGGGAGGTGAGTCCCAGATGGAGGCCGCTGTGGGGAGGTGAGTCCCAGACTGGAGGTCATTGTGGGAAGGTGAGTCCCAGACCGGAGGCCGCTGTGGGAAGGTGAATCCCAGACTGGAGGTCATTGTGAGGAGGTGAATCCCAGACTGGAGGCCGCTGTGGGAAGGTGAGTCCCAGACTGGAGGCCGCTGTGGGGAGATGAGTCCCAGACTGGAGGTCATTGTGGGGAGGTGAGTCCTAGACTGGACACCGCTGTGGGGAGGTGAGTCCCAGACTGGAGGTCATTGTGGGGAGGTGAGTCCCAGACTGGAGGCCGCTGAGGGGAGGTGAATCCCAGACTGGAGGCCGCTGTGGGGAGGTGAGTCCCGGACTGGAGGCTGCTGTGGGGAGATGAGTCCCAGACTGGAAGTCATTGTGGGGAGGTGAGTCCCGGACTTGAGGCCGCTGTGGGGAGATGAGTCCCAGACTGGAAGTCATTGTGGGGAGGTGAGTCCCGGACTTGAGGCCGCTGTGGGGAGGTGAATCCCAGACTGGAGGCCGCTGTGGGGAGGTGAATCCCAGACTGCACGCCACTGTGGGGAGGTGAGTCCCGGACTTGAGGCCACTGTGGGGAGATGAGTTCCGGACTGGAGGCTACTGTGGCAAGGTGAGTCCCAGACTGGACACCGATGTGGGGAGGTGAGTCCCAGACTTGAGGCCGCTGTGGGGAGGTGAGCCTGGAGTTTTGAAGCTTAGTGTGGCCTGGAGATGTGGCCTGGTGCATCTGGACACTAGGTGCTGGTATGGACGGGTGGAAAGGGTAGGTGGAAGGATTGTAACTTGAGTAGGTGCTGGCATGGACGGGGCAGGCGTGTGGTGGAAGGATTGTAAATTGAATACTTTTTAAATTTTTTCATTTTTATTCTTATACTGGACTTTTTCTTTTTTTTTCTTTTTTTTATCAAATACCTACGTATCTGTACCTGGGTATCTTGTATCTAAGTGGGTGCCATTATTGTAGAGCCCAGAAATCACCATCAACTGGAGAGGGAAGCCTTCCCTAGTTGATAAGCAGTCACGGTGGTGATTCATTGTGTTGAAACCTGGTTTTGATCCAGCCAGGAGTGAGATGGAGGTCTTGGGGGGCTAAATGGATCGAAGGGTATGGGGGAGAAAGCAGGAACTAAGTTGGTTGATGGGTCCCGATTGTATTGAATGGAAAAGCAGGCTTGAAGGGCCGAATGGCCTACTCCTGCTTCTGTTTTGATGTTTATTAGCCAGAATTGCACAACAGGCGAGGGGCAATCACAGGTGAGTACCCAGGGTTCCAGCCCAGGCTAGACTATCCAGCTTCCAGGTCGACACTGAAGCATTTGGGGACAACAGCTCAGCATTTCCATCCCTCGCCCACAACCCAACCCCTGCTATCTTCATAATCCAAGAACAGGGATAGTGGGCAGTCTGAGGAATGGCACTTATTTCCCTGATTCTGATATCTGTGCTGTGACAGGTTAGCAAAGGCAGGGTAATTGATCATCCTGACCTCACACCAAAGTGCAAATCAATGCCCAAACCCTCTCTTACTTTCAGAACCGATGAGGGATCTGCCATAAATCGACATGCAACAGAGCAGTGTTGGGGGGAAGCAACAGTAAAGTCTCACCTACCAATCGATTTATGGCTGTTTGATTTGATTAATTGTTGTCACATGTACCTAGGGTCAGTGGAAAGTTTTGTTTTGTGTGCAGGACGGACAGATCATGCCACACAAAGTGCATGAGGGTAGTAGAACAGAGCGAGCAATACAATGCTACAGCTGCAGAGAAGGACCGAGATCAACATTAAATTTAAAATTTGGGACGTTCATTCAGAAGTCTAATAACAGCAGGGAAGAAGCTGTTCTTGAACCTGTTGGTATATGTGTTTAACCTTTTGTATCTTCCGCCTGATGGAGGAGGTTGGGAGAGATTATAACCGGGATGGGAGGGGACTTTGATGTTGACTGCTTTCCTGAGGCAGTGGTAAGTGTAGATGGAGTCAGTGTAGTGGGCTGTGTTCATAACTCTGTAGTTTTGTACAGTCCTGGGTAGAGCAGTTGCTGTACCAAACCGTGATGAACCCAGATAGGATGCTTTCTATGGTGCATCAATAAAGACTGTTGACAATCTTTCAAAGTGTCTTTCTGCTGTTGAAGGAATCACTTTCAGTTTAGTTTTAGTGTCTATTTAACTCAAGCTACCGGATGACATGTGGCATTGCTCATGGATATTGTAGCTTAGCTGCTCAGCCGTGCTGTCCCTGAACAGCCCTTTTAAGACTATCATTCAAACTTATGTCTGTGAGGCAGTGATCAGGTCAGGCACACAGTACTACTTATTGTTGCTTTGCAGCACAGAACGTGCCAGAGGAACAGACAGATCTGTCAAAAGCTTTTATCTTGCACTCATCAGGACAGAATTGCAAGAGTACCAAATCTCAAAGTGAGAATTTACTGTTGCTTCCCCCCAACACTGCTCTGTTGCGTGTCGATTTATGGCAGATCCCTCATCGGTTCTGAAAATAAGAGAGGGTTTGGGCATTGATTTGCACTTTGGTGTGAGGTCAGGATGATCAATTACCCTGCCTTTGCTAACCTGTCACAGCACAGATATCAGAATCAGGGAAATAAGTGCCATTCCTCAGACTGCCCACTATCCCTGTTCTTGAATGGGACAAGGATGCTGATTGGTTGGCCAGTTGACTCTGGCTGGTTGAGGCGTTGCTATAGCGATTGCACCAGGGAGCAGTTAAGTGCCCAGTCGCTGTTTAAATTCAGATCAGGCAAGTAAACTCTGGTCAAGAATGCGCCAGGGGATATCTGCATCCCTTGAGCTCAATTCATAAGTTGGTTGGTAGCACAGACTTGAGTATTGCTGAGAAAAAGACACATTCTCTTGAAGCCTTTCAGTTTGTGCATTATCAGGATGATTCACAAGAATACTGATGTAAAGGGAAATCAAAATTTTCACTGTCTGAGAGTGCTGTTGGATTGGAGAGTGGATTCTGATTGGTGGAGTCATTGCAGTGGAGAATGCACTGGTTATGATGACCTACAGTTAAGTGCCAAGAAATGTCTTGAGAAATGGGCCAGACAATGGTTGTCACCTGTTTCTGTTGTGGTTTACGTACATGGTTATTCTGGCTGCAGTGTGCAGCATTCTGTGTATTTATACATGTAACTCCCAGCACACACAGGTGTCCGGCCAACCAAGAATCCAAAATTGGTTATCAGCGTTGGAATACTCAAAAGTTATGAATTGCCCAACCCTTACAAAATTTGTACAACAGGTGAAGCTAGCTGTTTCACATGCACACTGCCATGTGGCAGCAACACTAACACACAAAGGAGTAATGTGGTATATGAGTGTGATGCCAATTATGTAGGCTGTAGCAAGATTAGCCAGCAAGGTACTGATTATTCCCAAGAGTACTGTGTCCAGTTCTGATCTCCCTGTAATGGGAAGGATATTATTAAGCTGGAGAGGGCTCAGACTTGATTTCCCAGGACATTGCCAGGAATGGAGGGTTTGACTTATAAGGAGAGGCTGGATTGCCTGGGACTTTTTTCACTGGAGTGCAGGAAGATGAGGAGTGACCTTATAGAGGTTCATAAAACCCTAAAGGGTATAAATAAGGTAAATAGTAGATGCATTTTCCCGAGAATGTGGGGATTTCAAGACTAAGGGCATATTTTTTAAGTGGGAAGAGAAATATTTCAAATAATTGAGGAGCAATCTTTTTACTCAGAGAGTCGTTCATGTGTGGAATAAACCTCCAGAGGAACTGAAGGATGCAGGTACAGTTACAATGTTGAAAAGACATTTAGATAAGGACTTGAATAGGAAAGATTTGGAGGGATATGGGCCAAGTGCAGGCAGGTGGGACTAGGTTAGTTTGGGAACATAGTCGGCATGGACTGGCTAGACCAAGGGGTCTGTTTCCATACTGCATGACTTTTAGTGGCAACATTACAAACTTTTCACTGCACTCATTCAAGTGCATGGGACAATGAAGCTAATTCAAATTACTGCTAGAGTACTTTAGATCAAATTGCAATGTTTGAAGGGCCAGATTTTCATGTCCCAAAGAGAGGCACCCATACAAAGAGAGGGACATTGTGTGTGCAGAAATCCCATCTCTGCTTTCATACTCCCAATATTTTCACAAGGGTGTGGTGCAATATGGGACTGAACTCAATCTGAACGCTTGTTGATGCCAGTTTAAGATGGTTAAAGTCGTTCTTTCCCAAGGTATTTCAAACTTGGTGGAGACTGCTGACATTCAGAAGCTGTCTGTTTCAGACCAGTCAAAGACTTGGCAAACATTAAGTTGGGGATACATCAGAGGGGTTGGTAAAGTTTCTGTAGGTAGGTCTAAATGCAGGCTATGGGTGAAATGGCTCTCCCCTTTGAAGTAAGGAGTGCCAGCAACCACATGGTGAGTCACAGAAGGGGTCAGTATCAAGAGTGTTGCCCCTCCTTCTATAATGTGGACATCAGAGCATTGGGGTAGGGCTGCTTTCACTCAACCTTATCACCAAGCAGATGGAGCTAGAAATGGGAGGCTGCACTCTGAGAAATCCAGACTCTACTCAAGAAGGATGGAGTCCTGGATTTAAGGAGGTCAGAGAAGAGAGAAAATAGCTGCAAAGAGAAGGAAACTCAACCAACAGCTCAGGATCTATGGGCACATGTAAGGATATCTGGACATGACCGAGAATCAGTGCCCAAACATTGGGCACTGATTCTCAAGCCAGATGTTTGGAATCATGTGTGACCTTACACTATTCATTGCAATGCTCTGTCAGTTAATGTCAAGGGAACTGTAGTACTGAGTTTCTTTCAAAGACAGCTGTGGACCTCGTCACACCAGAGCATCATCCAGTGGCATATGCCCTCTTCACCAAGGCTGGATAACACGTCCCATTCAGAACTGATACCGTGGCTCAGGCCAAGAAGTCTCCAGTCTGGCACTCAGACTACTCAGGTGGCTCTCTCCGATATTGTGCTGACCTGTTGCACTCTCCACAAATGAACTTCCAGGCAGATGTAGTCCTGGAGGACTAGAGAGTGGGGACCTGGAAAGGGAACAGCTCATCAGGGGGAGGAGCTGGAGCTTGGAAGGGGGAGAAATTTGAGACAGAGAGAGATGACACCAAAGGGAGAAATGTCCTCGTTGCCATGACGAGGCATCCTTCTACCATTCTCAGCAGAGCGTCGCCTACTTCTCTCTCATGGATGCCAGGTCTTTTTGTGCCCTCTAACATCTTACTTGCAGTGAAAGACTTGGACACAAAGGCTGGATTCTAATGCTTCAGCTAGTGTGGGAACTAGAGGTAGGCATATTATAAAATGCCAAGGGGGAGCTGATTGTGTGAACTGTACCCGAGTTTTTGATGGTGTGGAATGAGGAGCAAGCTTGCACCCTGAATTATTAACCTGGCTGGCCATATTCTGGGGTCAGGAACCCCTACCCAATCCCCAATTTTCAGAGATTTGGGACAGATTCATCATTCCTTGCAATTCGCAGCTCCTCAGGTGAGCTGTAAATCGTAACCTAGATTCAGGAGCATTTTACAAGCTATATTCAACAGTCTTGGACATGATCCCTTGCTCTGAAAGCTACTGGTTCCAAATAAACCTGTTGGACTATAAGCTGGTGGTGTGTGATTTTTAACTAATTTCCCTTCATCCACCTCTCAATACAACCCTCGCCCTGCATGTCAGCACTGACCATTCACACACTCCATGGTTACTTTTACCATTCACCCAATGAACACTGTGGTGAACGCGTAGCAAAATGTGTGGACCTGCTTAAAATAAAACCGATTCATTATTTCCTTTAAAAAGCTACTGCTGCTGCAGCTCTGTAAAAGGATCGATCAGTCACACCTTTAATGTATCAGTAACAGAAGCTAAAAGCACCTGATACCTCTTTATCTTGTGCAAATAGTGGTGAGGCCGTTGACAAAGCAGATGACAGAGAAAAGGCTTATTAAAACTGTGTAAAGCTGTCATTCAGGCAGACATTTCCCTTCTCTTCAGCCATGTCAACAAAGTACAATCATTTATGGGAGCCTGGGAACTTAGCCAAGCCTTGCATTTTTACGGATGACTGGGTGTGTGTTGTTATATGGGTTTTGGCAATACTCAACAACAATGGGATTTTCTTTTGCAGACTAAAAGTGTATATTGTCGTGGACAGGTCATTCAGAACAGTGACAATGAAAGTCTGCCATCATGGTCCATAATTACAGAAATTTACAATGTTTGCTTTTATTTATTCATTGGATGTCAGCCAACGCTTATTGTCCATTCCCAATTGGCCTTGAGAAAGTGATGGTAAGCTGCCTTCTTTAACCACTGCAATTCAGTGCAGTCTTTGCAACAGGCACAGCAAGTAACTGTCATCTTTTCCCTCACATTGAATCCCAAAGAAAATTGAATTTTCATTCTGACGAGGTTGTGCTATCTGTAAATAAATTATGAAGAGAATAATGGAATACCTGGGGGGTGATTACAAAGCAGTCAACTCATAAAACAGTTCAGGTGACCTTGTAAATGAGATCAAAAAGCTCAAGTGGTTTATAAGTGTTCTCTGGTCCCTGGTGTGATCGTGCAACCATTAAATCACTCCAGGGTATCTGTTAATTTTTCTATAATACAAAATGTACTCAAATGCTTAAAAGATTTGCTTTTAGTTTTGAGCCCAATTTTGTGACAATGTAGATGCTCAATGGTCTGGTTAATGCCAGACAATGATGGTACTGAAAGATGAACAATTTTGACACCCTTTTGTTCATTCTTGAGATGTGGGCATCACTGGTCATTGCCCATCCCTAGCTGCCTTTGAGAAGGTGGTGGTGAGCTGCCTTCTTAAACCACTGCAAGTCTATGTAGGTTAGCCATGGGAAATGCAGGATTATAGAGTAGTGGATGGGTGTTCTTTAGAGGGTAGGTTTGGACTTGTGGGGATGAATGGCCTGTTTCCACACTGTAGGGATTCTATATGCTGCACGTACACCCTCAATGTTGTTATGAATGGAGTTCCAGGATTTTGATCAAGTGACATGCAAGGAATAGCGATATATTTCCAAGTCGGGATGGTGAGTGGTTTGGCAAGGAATTTGAACATGGTGGCATTCCCATGTAACTAGTGCACTTGTCCTTCTAGGTGGTAGTGACCTTGAGATTGGAAGATGTCGTCTAAGAAGCCTTAGTGAATATTTGCAGTGCATCTCGTAGATGGTCCACATTGCTCCGAATGTGCAGCAATGGCAGAGGGAGTCAATGTGGTGCCAATGAAATAAGCTGCTTTGTATGGAATGGTGTCAAACTTCCTGAGTGTTGCTGGAACTGTATTCATCCATGTAAATGGGAAGCATTCCATCACATTCCTCACTTGTGCTTTGTAGATAACATTACAGATTCGGAACGTCATAATTTATATGGCTATTACAATTCACTTTCTGGTCACTGGCAATCCCCAGGATGTTAATACAGAACAATTAGTAGTGATAATGTCCTTGAACATCAAGAAGTGATGGTTAGATTCTCTCTTGTTGGAGATGGTCACTGCCGCAGTAACGTACCTTGAATGTTACTTGCCACTTTGCAGTTCAAACCTGGAATTGTCCTGATTTGCTACAATAGGACATAGGAGAAAGTGAGGACTGCAGATGCTGGAGAGTCAGAGTTGAAAAGTGTGGCGCTGGAAAAACACAGCAGGTCAGGCTGTATCCGAGGAGCAGGAGAGTCAATGTTTTGGGCATAAGCCCTTCATCAGGAGGGGGAAGGCAGCTGAGCAATAAATAGGGGGAGGTCGGTGGGGAGGATGGAGCGGATAGCTGGGAAAGAAGATGGCCATATAGGACAGGTCAAGAGGGCGGTGCCAAATTGGAGGGTTGGATTTAGGATGAGATGGGGATTCGGAGATTTGGAAACTGGTGAGGTCAATGTTCATGTTGTATGGCTGTAAGGTCCCGAGATGGAAGATGAGGTGTTCTTCCTCCAGTTGGCAGGTGGCTTTGATTTGGCGGTGGAGGAGCCCCAGAATTTGCATGTCCTTGGGCAGGTTGAAGTGGTTGGCCGCAGGGCAGTGGGCTTGTTTAGTGTGTGTGGACTAGAGATGTTCCCTGAACCGCCAACTCGAGGAAGAACACCTCATCTTCCGCTTCAGGACTCTACACCACATGGCAGCAACAGTGACTTCACCAGTTTCCAAATCTTCCCAATGCCCACCTCATCCCAGATTCAACCCTCCAACTCGGCACCGCTCTCTTGACCTGTCCCACCTATCCACCTTCCTTCCCACCTATATGCTCCACCCTCCCCACTGACCTATCACAATCACCTCCTACCTGCATCCACCTTTCCCCATCCCACCTACCTTCCACCCAGCTCCACCTCCACCCCCTATTTATCTCTCAGCCCCCTTCCCCCATCCACATTCCCGATGAAGTGCTTATGCCTGAAATGATGCCTCGCCTACTTCTTGGATGCTGTGCTTTTCCAGCGTCACACTTTTTGACACTACATGAGGACAGAGACATCTTAATATCCTAGCAGTCGCGAATGCTGCTGAGCATTGTGTAATCATCAGTAGACATCATCATTTCTGACTTTATGATGGAAGGAAAGATCATTGATGAAGCAGCTAAAGACTTTTAGGCTTTCTTTACAACAGTAAGGAATTCCTGAAGAGATCTCCTGGAGCTGAGATGACTGACCTCCAACAACCACAACCAGTTTCCTTTGTGCCATGTATGATTCAAGCCAGCAGAGTTTTCCCCTTAATTCCAGTTAGCTCTAGTTTTGCTAGGATTCCTTGATTCCACACTCAGTTGAATCCAACTTTGAAGTTAAGGATAGTCACTCTGACTTCACCTCTGGAATTCAACTCTTTTGTTCATACTTGAACCACAGCTGTAGAGGTCAGGGGTTGAGTGGCCCTGGTAGAACCATTCAGATCAGCAGTGAGCAGGCTATTTTAGATTAGATTCCCTACAGTGTGGAAACAGGTCCTTCGGCTTTACAAGGCCACACCGACCCTCCAAAGGGCAACCCATTCCCCTACATTCACCCCTGATTAATGCGCCTCACACTACGGGCAATTTAGCATGACCAATTCACCTGACCGGCACATCTTTGGACTGTGGGAGGAAACCGCAGCACCCGGAGGAAACCCACGCAGACACGGGGAAAATGTGCAAACTCCACATAGACAGTTGCCTGAGGTGGGAATTGAACCCAGGTCCCTGGCGCTGTGAGGCAGCAGCACTGACCACTGTGCAACCGTATTGTTAACAGGCTACTCCTTGATAACACTATTGATGACACCTTTCATCACTTTTGAGCTGATTGACAGTAGATTTCTTTGGGTAGATGCCAGTGTTATAACTAGACTGGAACAGCTTGGTAATGTGTACAGCAAATTCTAAATTCTTAGATTCATACATCACAGAAAAGACCCTTCAGCCCATCGAGTCTGCACTGATATTACTACCATTAAATGTTCACTAATCCCAATTTCCTGCACTTGTCCCGTACCCTCGAATGTCATGATATTTTAAGTTACTCATCCAAATATTTTTTAAAGGTTACAAGGTTTCCAGCCTTCTCAACCTTCCGAGTCAGTACATTCTAGGCTCTCACCACCCTCTGAGTGAAAAAGGTTTTTTTCCCAAATCCCCTCTGAATCTTTTGGCCCTTGCCCTCAAACCATGCTCTCTTATGGTTGACTCCTGAACCAAAGGGAACTGCTGCTCTATTCACCCCGTCCATACCCCCCATGAATGCACACACCTCAATTATGTCCCTCCCCTCAGTCTTCTCTGCTTTAAGAAAAACAGTCCAAGCCTATCCAGTCTCTCCTTACAGCTCCATTTCTCCATTCCGGGCAACATACTGATGACCCTCCTCTATTGCTATTACACCCTTCCTATAGTGCAGTGACCAGAACTGTACACGCTCTCTATAAAATTCCACATTACCTTCTTGTTCTTTCTATTCACGTGCTCTGCCACCTTCAGGGATCTATGAATAATTATACCAACATCCTTCTGTTCCTCGAAGTTACCCAATGTCCTGCTGTTCATTAAATACCCCCTCATCTTGTTTCTTTTTCCAACGTGCATCACCTTGCACTTATCAGAGTTAAATACCATCTGCCACTGGACTGTCCATCAGACTAAGCCATCTATATTTTCCTGTAATCTACCACCATCTTCTTCATCATTCTACATCATCTTCAACATCTTCAACATCATCTTGGTGTTGTCTCCAAATTTGCTTAACAATCCCTCCACATGTTCATCTATATCATTTATGTATATTACAAACAATAAGGATCCCAGTGCCAAACCTTGGGGTACAACCACTGGACACCAGCCTCCAGTCACTCAAACAGCATTCTACCACTGCCCTTTGTGTCCTATTGTTAAGCCAGTTTCTGATCCATCTAGTTTGCCTCAATTCCATGTGCTTTCACCTCCTCAATCAGTCACACATGTGGGACCTTGTCAGAAGCATTGCAAACATCTATAAACTGCATCAACTGAACTTCCTTCGTACACACACTTGATCACATTTTCAAAAAAGTCGGAAAAATTTGTTAGCCATGACCTCAGTCTGACAAAGCCACGCTGACTAATTAATCCATGCCTTTTCAAGTGGGTATTAATTCGTTCCTTCAGAACTTTCTCCAATGTTTTCCCTATCACAGATGCAAGACTCACCAGTCTATAATTTTCTGGTTCACCTCTAACACCCTTCCTAAAAGGTGGAACCACATTAGCTGTCCTCCAGTCCTCTGACACTTGCCCATGGCCAGAGAGGAATTACCAATTTGTGTCAGAGCCTATGCAATTTCCTGCCTCTTCTCCCACAGCGCCCTCAGATGCAATTCATCCAGGTCAGGGGATTTGCCTGTTTTTAAGCTTGACAGAACCTCCAATCCCTCCCCATTTCTTTGCCTTACCCTCTTAACACTCAGCACAGCTAAACTCCCTCTGACTTGCTTCCTTTGGTGTAGCATGATATGTTTCTGTTTTCTTGATGTTCTGCGTCCCCTCTCTCTGCCAAACTAGTTTAAACTCCTCCCAACAGCACGAGCAAACTAACCTGCAAGGATGTCGGTTCCAGTGTGATTCAGGGGCGGACCATTTGTACATGTCCCACCTTCCCCAAAAATGGCCCCAGTGATCCAGGAATCTAAATCCTTCCTCTTGCACCAATTCTTGAGCCATGCATTCATCTGTCCGATTTTCCTATTTCTAGATTCACTAGCAGAGATTACAAGCATTGAAGTCCCACCTTTTAATCTACTGCTTAGCTCCCTGAATTCTTGATGCAAGTCCTCATTCTTCACTTTGTCCATGTTATTGGCAACATATGTACCATGACCTCTAACTCATCACCCTCCCCTCTCAGTGACATCCCTGGCCCTGGAACCAGGGAGGCAACAGACCATCCAGGAGTCACGTCTTTAGCCTCAGAAATGTCTGTCTGCTCCTCTGACTAAAGAATCCCCTATCTCTATTGCTCTTCCTTTCTTTTTCCTCCTCCCTCACCTAATACAGTCAAACTGCTTGTGTTGCCAGAAGCTTAGCTCTGACTGCACTCCTCTGAGGTATCAGCATCCTCATAAGCTTCCAAAATGGAATGGCGGTTAGCCATCAGGACTATTGCCAGGGTCCAGAGTCTTTTGCAGCATCCAGTGCCTCCAACTGTTTCTTAATATCACATGGAGTGAATGAAATGACTGAAGACTGGTATCTGTGATGCTGAGGACCTCTGAAGGAGGTTATTACCATTCACGTGGAACAGCTCAAGTGGTTGCTGAGCATTTCCATTGATTCTACTATATGTTTGAGTCAATACAGTTTTTTGAATTCACCTGTCAAATATTTTCCACTTTAGTAGAGAAGAATATTATTCTATATCCACCAATCAACAATACACTAGTAGTCGCATTATAGTATTAAAATATTCATTTGAATCCAGCAGCACCAGTTCCTGTCCATATGGGGACATTATGTTCCCTGTGATTTACAGTTTGTTACTACAGTGGATGTCTGATTTAATATGGGTGCTGGAGTCCAAGGAATAAAACCGCATTATAGCTGGACTGCATTATAGCTGGACTGCATGATAGCTGAATTGCTCAGATAAAAACATCTTGTCAGGTGAATGTGTGATACTACTGCAGAATCCACTGAAGTAACCACATTCTTGAAATGTCTCCCACTTACCCCCACGACAATGTTCATTTCCTGCCAATTAAGAGAGGCAATGTATTTTTTTATCACAGAGTTTAGTTACGTCTATCTCGGTAACATTGCCCACTTCTGCCTCACCATAACCTCAGCACTGACACCACAGCCTTCTCCTTTTATAAATCTCAACTAATCTGAAGCTCTGGTGCCTGCAATTTAAACCATCGCAAGTTCCTGCTGGTCATCATCCTGTTCCGATTGACTGACATTGGTCCCTCATACATCAAATTTATGCTTTCTGTCACGCTCCATGGGAATTGGGGGCAGAGTCAAGGCTGTTCATCATTAACGTTTAATAACCTGAGGACATGAAAGACCACAGCCTGAAGAAAGTAGAAAAACAGTGTTGTGTAAAGCTCTCACCAAGTGGAACCTCAATTCAGAAAAAGCAAAAACAAGAGATTTCACTCTGTGACGGACCCCATCATCAGCAGAAACCCTGTTTATACCCTATAACATTTGTTTTTAGTAAGGTGGCACAGAAAATACTAGGGTGTTCAGACCAGTATTTTCCTGTTCCCCTCTGAGTGCCAAAATCAGCAGCTCACTCACTATTTTCAATATAACTCACTCACGGTCAATTGGGCGTGTTCCAAATTGGCTGAGAACTCGTGCTGTCCATGTGGTGGGCTTGTGAAGGTGCACAAGAGTGGGCACTCTATTCTTAGATGCCCCAAGTTTAAAAGGGGTAGGAAAGAAGGAGAGGGTGACACATCATTCATAGGCCACCCCTCCCAAAACCTTACCTCCATGCCCCTGCTTTGTTTCTTCAGTCCTGTCCTCCAAAACTAGAATGCCAGGCCCATCCCCACCCATAAACACCCAATTTAACTCATTGTAACATCCATCTTCTGTTCTGTTCCTATGGCCCCTTGTAATTCCAGCTCTGCCCACCACCCTGGCTTGGTGCTACTGAGACTGTTTAAGCTGCTGTTGAAGCCTGAGCCTGGCAGTTGTCAAGGTTGGGACTTCCTCCAACTGAGTCTCTTTCAAGTTCCACTCCCCTCACGTTTTGCCCGCCGGCAGTGTGTTACACCTTTAGAGGGACTTCCTTCAGCTTGGCTGTTGGCTGACTTCCCAGCTGGGGAGGTGAGCTACTTGCTCTCACCATTTATGCATCACATCCAACTCCATGATTCATAGAATTATAGACTCACTACAGTGTGGAAACAGGCCCTTCGGCCCAACAGGTCCGCACCAACCCTCCAAAGAGCATCCCACCCAAACCCATTCCCCATTATTCTACATTTACCTATGCTACTTAACTCTTGTGATCTGCCTGTATTGCTCGCACGACAAAGCTTTTCACTATGCTTTGGTACATGTGACAATAAATTCAATTCAATTCATTTACCCCTGACCGATGTACCTAACTTACACATCCCTGAATACTATAGGCAATTCAGCATGGCCAATTCACCTAACCTGCACATTTTTGGATTCTAATGTATTTCAGGTTAAGATTGAACATACGCAAGAGGCTTCAGCACATGACCTCCTCCATATTCTTCCTACCTATTAGTCACCTCACGTACCCAAACGCACGCGGTACTGTCTCCCTGCACTAATTGGAATAGACTTCAGTAGTCGATGAGCTGATCACAAGTCAGTCAAGCAGTGCCTGATGCATCCTCAAAACATTTATAATGAATAAACAAAAGTGCTCAGAGAAAATGAAAAACAAAGCACTGTTTTTAAAGCACTCTTGACTTTTCTACCTCGTTGCGAGCAACAGAGTCCTGGAGATCAATCTTTAACTCTTGAAGACTCCAAATCAATGATGGACGCTTGGCAACTGTACAACTGACCCAGTTATTGTGGCAGAGTCAGATCAGGTTCGTCCATGAGTCTAATATTGATCTTTGACCTCAGTTTAGATCAAAACACTTTGGACTCAAGATTTTACTAAAGCTACAGCTTATGTAATAATTAATGTCTACAATAAAAACTTTGAAAGACAGTTATAGATTTTTATCCAGGAAGAATTAAAAGAGAGGCTCAACAAGGCTGACTTAGCACCTCAATTTCTGCTCTTGCAGTTAGTTTGATGTCATTGTAATGTGACCTACACTGACCCACAAGCAATCTGCAACAAATCCAATAATAACATCATCTTTATTTAATTCAGGAGTGAAAAGAAGGCCCTGGGCTCACGGCACAGGACACCGTCAAGGTCAAAAAGTGTAGCAGGCAAGACAAGGTGAACCAAGTCATCGTATGAAAACTGTTTTTAAAAAAGCTGATCTGCAGGCTGACAGAGCGAAGGAGCTACACAGTCTGGAGGATCTGGGAGGCAAGTCTTTACTTCAGCACTCACAGAGATTAAGGAAACAGTAAGGAATCACAAAACTTACAACCCAAAACTTACAATCACCTGATGAAGGAGCGACGCTCCGAAAGCTAGTGTGCTTCCAATTAAACCTGTTGGACTATAACCTGGTGTTGTGTGATTTTTAACTTTGTACACCCCAGTCCAACACCAGCATCTCCGAATCATAACCCAAAAGGAGACTATTATAGTACCTGGCTATGCTAATAGGACTTGCCACTCTAATTCTATTCTACTGCTCTTTTCTCATATAATTTTATATTTGTCATTTTCAACACGTCCAATTCTCTTAATATAATCGCTGCCTCAGTCCTCAATAAATCATCCTGTCTTCTGTTAACCCTCTGTGTGAAGAAGACTCTTGTAATTTCTTCTACTATTATTGCTCCCTGGACTTATTTTTCTAATACTTGGCCTCAGGAAGTCTTTCATGCAATCACTTAGAGTCATAAAGTCATTAGCACAGAAACAGACCCTTTGGCCCAACTTGTCTATGTCGACCATAGAACATAGAACAGTACAACACAAGAACAGGCCCAGTGACCCACAATGCAATGCCAAATATGATACCAAGTTAAACTATTCCCTTCTGCCAGCCCTTGGTCCATAGCCCTCCATTCCTTGCATATTCCTATGCTTATCTAAAAGCCCCTTAAACACCCCTACCGTATCTGCCTTCACCATTACCCTTGGAGGCATGCTCCTGACATTTACCACTCTCTGTGTAAAACAAAACTTGCCCCTCACATCTCCTTTGAACTTTCCCCTCCTTATTTTAAATGCGCGCTCCCTAGTATTAGAAATTTCAACTCTGGGAAAAGGATTCTGACTGTCAACCCTAACTCATAATTTTGTAAACTTCTGTCAGGTCTCCCTTCAGTCTCCGCCGCGCCAGACAAAACCACCCAAGTTTGTCCAGCCTCTCCTTAAAGATCGTACAGAAGGCTAATACGGAAGGCCAATTGAGCTATCTGGCCTGACGCCTAGCTACCTGATCTGATGGCTAGGTTTCTTAAACTGAACTACTTCAATTTGCCTGTATTTGGTCCATATCCCCCTAAACAGTTTCTGCCCATGTACCTCTTTTAATGCTGTAATTGTACTTACTACTATTGTTCCTCTGGCAGTTCATTCCATATGTGCACCACCCTCTGTGTGTGAAAAAGTTGCTCTTCAGGTCCCTTTCTTCTCTCACCTTAAACCTATGCCCTCTAGTTTTGGACTCCCTTACCCTGGGGGAAAGATTTTGGATATTCACCTTATCTATATCTCTTATGGTTTTATAAACCGCTATAAAGTTACCTCTCAGCCTCCAATAAGCTAGGAAAAGAAAACCTGGCCTATCCAGCAACTTGTAAAGATCGTTGTATCTGCATCCCCTTCAGATGACCCAGATTCTCCTTGGGAGGACACCTTAATGACCTGTGTTAGGTCATGGTGTGAATGTGGAGAAAGTGAGGTCTGCAGATGCTGGAGATCAGAGCTGAAAATGTGTTGCTGGAAACGCGCAGCAAGTCAGGCAGCATTCAGGGAACAGGAGAATCGACGTTTCGGGCATAAGCCCTTCTTCAGGGCTTCCTGAAGAAGGGCTTATGCCCGAAACGTCGATTCTCCTGTTCCCTGGATGCTGCCTGACCTGCTGCGCGTTTCCAACAACACATTTTCAGCCATGGTGTGAATGTGGCAAGCAACAAGCCTTTATCTGCATCCTGGAGCCGTTCACTTGAACCCACAGTAATCACTCTCTGGCCAGTCTCAGGGAACTGAAGGAGTGGTCCCTGACACTAAAGTAAGAATGAAACTCTTGTGAATGAACAGCAATGGACTGTATTGCACATAACTACATTTAGAGAATGGTAATTGAAGACATCTTGCTTGGACTTCTACAGAACCATACTCCAGTTCCATTTCATCTGATGTCACAGGGGTTGCACTACATTTTGCATGTCCCCTCTTCAAAACACTCACCATCCTGACTTTGGAACTATATCACTTTTCCTTCACTGTCACAGTGTCAAAATCCTGGAACACCACCCCTGGCAGCACTGTTGGAGTTCCTACACCACAAGGACAGCAGCAGTTCAAGAAGGTAACTCACTACCAACAGTTTCTCAAGAGCAATTAGATATAGACAATAAATGCTAAAGTAGCCAGTGATGCCATCATCTCATGAATAGCTCATTCTGCCCAGGAGCTACACTTAGAGTAAAGATTTAATTCCTACAGACACTACGATGAGGCAAGGATCAATTCATGTTGGCCAAAGGAACATTGTAGGGATAAAGCTTCCTATTTGGTCAGAACTCCTCTGTCCCAGATCCAGATTTAGTGCACTGCGAGATTTTAACAGCATTGAACTGGGATTATGTTTGTCTTGGAATGGATAGTATAACCAAACACCAGCATTTGGTACAAGTGAGTGCCTCACATACCTCACATGAATTCAACAGTTTAAATAGTAGCCAACAGAAGAACAGTGAAGAAAGGGTGGGAAGTATCCGACTTTAATATCTTCCTCAATCACACATCTATCAGAAAGTTCTCTTTGGCCATAAAGTGTTAAAAAAAAATGCCTTCAATACCAAAAGGGAGATAACTTCAGAAGATTCAATGATTAACCACAGTGGTGATCTTAAATCAGTGTTTTTCCTTTGTTTTAAAACATCTCAGTCCATGAAATAATAGTCCATGTTAACAATCTCAGTCAATGGGTTTTAAACATGGAAGTTAAAAAAGACCCTTTTTACCACTATCATAATACTTGCATTTACAACAATTGATTATGACAATATAATCTGTTCTTGTGATGTTGATTGAGGGATTAAACATTGACCAGGACACTACTCCCCATCTCATGTGAAAACTGCACCTCAAGCAGTCCCTCCATTGCACATAATGTCAGTTATGACTTGGCCCTTACGCTCTGGAGTGGGCTTGAAGTCTCGAAGTGTGATGCTACTTACTGGGTTTTGGCTAATTCTCACACCTGAGTTCAAGTCCTATCTCAGAAACATAGCACAACCTACAGACGGAAAAAGTATTGCACTGTCAGAGGTGCCATCTTTCAGATCAGGCAATAATACAGAGCTCATTTGCCTCCTGGGGGGCATTGTTTAGGGGACTATGGAGGTTCTCTTAGTGTCCAGACCAATATTTACCCCTCAGCTAATATCACGAATAGAGCTATCTCATCTTCACACTGGAAATTTGCTGAGTGGATACTAACTGCTGTCTTTCCTATTTTGCAAAAGTAATTACACTCTATTGTCTGGAAAACATTTTGAGATATGCTTTGAGGCCATGAGAAGTGCTACATAATTGTATATCTTTCTCTTCCTTTGTTCTGTCCTGATGTGGGATTATCTTGAACCACACCTGCATTGCCCAATGCAAGGTTTGAAAGTGGGCAATTTACCTCAATCCTGGGGAGGGTTGGGGCAGGAGGGAGGTGGGAGCAGCGGAATGGAGTAAAACTGCAAGGTATAAACTAGCAACAGCGAATATATATTTCCAAATCCTGCATGCTTCAGACAGAATTCCCTTCAATACTCCCAAGATGTTTAATTCACTCCGCGTGCTGCTTTTATTATGTAGGAGAACAGGTAGTGCCCCCCCCCCACACCACTTGCTTGGATTAACATCATTGTTAACCTGTTATTTTTAAACGGCGCACGAATGTGGCTCATAGCAACTTCTCAAGGGCAATTAGGGGTAGGCAAAAATATACAACAAAATATACAACATGTTCTAGTTTAAAAAACTAGAACATATTTCAGGCATTTTAACCAACAAAATGGAAAATTCACTTCAAAGGAATTAAACGCATTGATGATAAAACACTTGCCCCTCCTCGTCTCAATATTCCAGCAGGAAGCTTAATTTTCTCAGTGGTGTCCCATGTAAGAGACTTGAATCTTAAATAAAACATTTAAAACTTGTTGAGATATTAGATGTTCTGTCTATTTGTTTTTCTCTCCAGTTTATGAGCCTTTGTGTGAGGCTGCTGGAGAGACAGTTGAGACATGTTTTCCCTTGACTTACAAAATGCAATTACAGTACAAGACAAGTGTTTGTGTTCCTGTACAGTGGCCATTGAGTAACACCACAGTGCCACCTACTGGACCTGCAGGCAGGCCTTCAGAGCAGGATGACAGAATGATCCATCAGCAGACCAATGCTGATTTTGGCTTCTCTGCCATTGTAATTTTCAACATGAATAGACTAGGGGGTAGCAAGTTCATATTGTCAAGTTTCCAACAGCAAAACGCATCCACATCACTTCAAAACATGACTGGAATTCAGCTGGAAAGCAACAGAATACAATCTCCTTTTACCTTTTAGACATCAGAGGGTTTAATTGCTATCCCCACAACTTGTTGCCAGCATTAGCCTTTTCGCGAATACTGCTGTCTACAACCCTCTGGCCAACTCTTTTGATTTGACCAGCATAACTGCCACTGTTCTACCCCAATTACCTCATTACAGGCTGATGAATGAATTATTGAATAGTCTGCATCCGCTCCCAGAGGGGATAAAAAGCAATACTTGATATGAACAAACCAGCCACGTTGGACATCCATTTTGAAGTTCAGAAGATTCCCATGTCAATTACCAGTATAACCAGCTCTTCCTGGAAATAACATGCCAGCAATAGTACCCAGTTAGTGGGTCTGGAGTCACATGTAGGCTAGATAAGGTAAGAATAGCAGTTTTCTTCCCTAGAGGATATTAGTGAGCCAGATGGATTTTTCAGACAATCAAAACTGGATTCATAGTCAGCATTACATTTCAGATATTTATTGAATTCAAATTCCATCATCTGCTGTGGCAGAATTTGAGCCCGTAGCCCAACTGGGGCACCGTGGTGAGCACTGCTAACTTACAGCACCAGGGACCTGGGTTTAAATCCATCCTCGGGCAACTGTCCATATGGAGTTTGTACTTTCTCCCTGTGGGTGTACTCTGGTTTCCTCCCATAATCCAAAGTTGTGCAGTTTTCGTGGATTGGCCATACTAAATTGCCCATAGTGTCTAGGGATGTGTAGGTTATTTGCTTTAGCCATGAGAAATGCAGAGTAACAGGGTCTGGGTGGGATGATCTTCAGAGGGTTTGTGTGGACCTTTTTGGGCCAAGTGGTCCGTCTCCACATTGTAGGGATTCTATCCTATTCTATCCATTGCCTGGATCTCTGGGTTAACAGTCCAACTGTAATACCACTAGGCTATTACCTCTTCATTAACTCCCTAGTGTCAATGCTGTTATCCCATTATAGGTCAAAGATCCCAACCTCAAGAGGTGCTGGCTGATTAGAAAGCTGACAGCTCTTCAGTCTCAGCTATGCACACAATGCTCACTGCCTGAAGATAGCCAGCAGTGAGGTCAAATCAGCAGGTACCCGGTCTGACCTCCATGTCGAGGATTCCCAATATCGAGTTTGCAGTGGATGGTAGGATAGGAAGCTGCATATTAACGATGTGAAAAATGCAGAAAATTAAAATCATTTACAAATAATAATTTCCTTTCATAGATAACTCCCCTCTCCATATAAGAAGCTCAGCTCAATGTCTCAAATTTGCTTAAAAGGTGCAGCGAATTTCACCAGACATCAAGGTAGGTGCAACATCTCGCACTATCCTTCCACATTTCCCACTATAGTCTGTATTGTTAACTCCCCTGTAAGAGTCAGCCTATCTTGAAATTTTTAATTTAGACTAGATTAGATTACTTAGAGTGTGGAAACAGGCCTTTCAGCCCAACATGTCCTCACCATACCGCCGAAGCACAACCCACCCAGACCCATTCCCCACATTTACCCCTTCACCTAACACTACGGGCAATTTAGCATGGCCAATTCACCTAACCTGCACCTTTTTGGACTGTGGGAGGAAACTGGAGCACCCGGAGGAAACCCACGCAGACACAGGGAGAACGTGCAAACTTCACAAAGTCAGTCGCCTGAGGCGGGAATTGAACCCGGGTCTCTGGTGCTGTGAGGCAGCAGTGCTAACCGCTGTGCCATCGTGCAACCCACAAATTAATTCAGTAACCAAAGGAGGTTGGAATTGCAAAATAGACACAAGGAAATCGACAACAACAGCTTGAATTTATACAAAAAGAGGTGAAGTTGCCATAGTCTTACCAGACCAGAGGTTTGCTCTCTCATTGGACAGAGACACTTGGTAATTGTTTAACCTGAGCATCACCATGCCTGAGGTGATTGGGGGAGGGTAATAATCCTTTGTGGAAATTTCAGCTGGTGTGGGAATGTAAGCCACACTGTTGGGGTCACTTTAAGTTGCAAACCAGCAATCAAGCCAACTGAACTAAACTGAATCCAACCCCACCCCCCATATCCATTCAAATTATTTGCTTTTCATTCAAAAAAAAACTAAGAATGATTTGGTAGCAACATGCCTGCTCAGTCAGGTGGCAACATTGCTGACCATTATTAAGCAATATGTTGATCTGCACCTTATGTCATTCTGAGGTGCCAAAATAACAAAGGCTTTCTTCACCTGACCAGGTCTCACCTTTAACCCCCTTCGACTGGGCGCATTATTCTGGGAAAACCCAACTGTTTTTAAACTTTCCAGAGAGAACAATACTCGGCTTAGCTGCCAAAAGCTTTGTAGGAAAGCTCAGAAATTTTATTTGAGGACTATTTGTCAGCCTACACTTGGCCAACAACAAAGAAGAAACCTGAGTCAATCACAGTGTCTGACAATGTACCGTATCAATCACCAAGCTCATTGACCCAAAGTCAATCCTCAGTATGAGTCCTATAATTTTCACAAGTGCTTATTCTACATTCTGCTTCCATGATGCATGGCCCTTCAACCAAGATGAGTATCCAACAAAGCAAAGAGCACGTCGCAATTGACCTTACAGTGCTATGACTTTAACTCTAACCTTCATTCCTACCCAGCAAGGTCCACATTGGATCGTTGTGAAATCAACCCTTACATTTCACCTTTCAATCCTGCTGTCTCACAGTCATTACACCTTTCAGGGAAATACATCAATGTGTCATAGCATGTAATTAAAGGGTATAAGGTCTTCATCTCCAGCTTAATGTTAATCCAATCACTGATGTACCCATGAATAATATTTTTGCATATTAATCATAGAATCCCGACTGAATGAAAGAAAGCCATTCAGCTCAGCAAGCCCACACCAACCCTCCCAAGTGCATCCCACCCAGTCTCTGTAACCCTGCATTTCCCATGGTAAATTGACCTATCTTGCACATCTCTGGACACTATGGGCAATTCCCCATGGCTAATCCACCAAACCTGTACATCTTTGGACTCTGGGAGAAAACCCACACAGACCGTGCAAACTCAACACAAACCGTCACTTGAGGGTAGAATCGAATGCAGGTCACTGGTGCTGTGAGGCAACGGTACTAACTACTGAGCCACCAATAGTGAGTTCAATAAAAGTCTGTCAAATCTTTCACTACCTCATTACACACATCCTAGTTGCTTATGTTACATGGGATAACACAAGTGTTACTGCATCAGGTAAAGACCTTTTCAGGAGGTAAAATGATTATCAAATTCTAAAAGTACAGTGAAGAAATGCAATTCAATGGCTCCTCCAATGGCTATGGTTGGTCAAGCAGGAGGAATTATCCTCAGCTCAATCATTCTATTTTAAATTCTCCCCAACTAACTCTGCTGGCACTGAGCTATTTGTGCCCAGTGGTATGTCACTCCGTTAAATCACTGCAAGGTCACTCCAGGATCTCAATAAATTGACACTGAGCCTTGTAGGTCTGAAAGGATTTAAGTTTTATCCTGCATTGTGCAGAATGGTCTACTGCAGCTGAGGAGGAGTCAGACGATGGAATTGTGTTTAGTGTCTCCGGACGAGAAAAGGGCAGATTGCGTTCCCACTCATAATCAGCATCCAATCAGAGTTAACCCTTGCTAGAATTGGCATGGGAACTAATCTCTAAGGGGTATCTTCCAATCAAAAGTCATAACTTTGGTGGAAAATGTACTCTGAATTGTTACCTGACCATATAGCTGCTCGCTCATTAGAGAGAGAGAAATAGCTGACAATGGCAGACAAGGGTTACAACAGCTCAGGTGTGGGGAGACCCCTTCATAGTAACTTCAGCTGGTGTAAGAATTGAACCCAAACTATTAATGTTACTGTAATACTGCAGATTGGTTATCTAATCAACTGAGCTAACCAACTCCCAGGAACAGATACAGAAATCTGATAAAAGGGACATTAAGATTTCCATGTCTTTACACTTGAGGCACAGCTTCAGAAATCTTGCTTGCCCCAGCAGCCTCAGTAGAAATTCCACCTTTTGTCAGCTTTAGGTGAGGAATCAGTTGGATGCTTATCTACTATTAGCCTGTCAACTAGATTCTATATTTACATTTGAACCCAGTCCAGAAGGTTGCCAGTGCTCACAAAGCTGTTCCCCCATAACAGAAAGAGGGAAAAGATAAAATCTAGTGTTAAAAGTGTTTTAAAAGCTCTCCACTCTCCTAAATTTCACAGATTTGGAGCTGAATTTCCTACTGAGTTCAAAAGTCTGGCGATATTGTGGAAGAAGGCATCGAGAGGAAAGTATAACATTATCCTGCTGTGAGACCATACTAAAGGCCATTACCATCCCTCCAGCAGTATTTTTCCAGTTTCAGGGATACCCACAGTCATGTGGGAAGACTGTAAGATAAAGCTAGGTTCTCAGGAGGGCCTCCATAATGGGCTGCTCTCACATCCAAGCCACTGCACCTAGAGCAAGACCTATCCTTCCCCAACTCTGGAACTGCCTGCCAAGGTTGGAAGTCTATAAACAGATTCTCATCTCCAAGCATTCAGCAACATTGAGGCAGCCTCTCCTTTGTGATACAGCATCAGCACTGGTTACTGCTATTAGATATTCACTAGGTTGCTATGTAGCTTAGATGAGTGATGACTCCAGTTCTAAATCCAAACAGTTTATTTGCAGACCTTTAAAACATTTTAGGATTTACAAGGTTTCAGCGCAAGTGTCTCCTTTTCTCAAAGCTGCAGACCAATCCCAGATTCTTTATCTTTCTGGCTGTACCCATAAGGATCAGTGAACCCAGACCACCAGTTATGAGAAACTGAATTAGATTAACTGGAGAATACTGTTTCTCCAATGCTGTGGCTACAAGAATAGGTCAGAGGCTAGGAAATCCACAGTGAGTCATTCATTGCAGGTCTTCTCCCCACTGTTCTCCATCTAAGGTACAAGTCAGGAGTGTGATTGGGTAATCTCCACTTGCCTGCAGCTTTTAGCCCTAAATTTCTTACACTGGGGTAGCTTATATGTGCAATGTTGCAGATTCAGTTTTAACAATAAAGCATAGGTTTATTGCTCAATAGGCTTGGAGATAAAATAGAATAAGCCATAATATTTACACATAACACAATTTTAAACATTTAGAAACACATGGTAAGATACACTCCCATTAATTCCTGATGAAGGGCTTTTGCCTGAAACATGGATTTTCCTGCTCCTCGGATGCTGCCTGACCTGCTGTGCTTTTCCAGCACCACTCTAATCTAGACTCCCATTAATCCCTAAAACCCTGTTTTGTAGTACTCCCACCAGAGAGAATTCCCTTCTCTTCTACATTGTAGAGTTTAATTTAACTATGACTTCAATTTGCCAACTTGAGTATGTGACAGCCTCTTTCTAGAGCCTTCAGACAACCAGGCTTAGAAGTTCTCAGCTTTAGATTACCTCTTCAGGCTTTTAACCAAGCACTTCTGGTCTAGAACTTAAAATTAAATTCCTTACATTAAGGTCATTTATTCTTAACAGTCCTAAATTATCTCCCTTTCTCAAGGGCAACCATTCTACTAAGACTTCTGCAAAACTTCCAAGTAGAAACCCAAAGACTTTTTTCCCCCAAGCAATGGGTGTTTCCTCTCGTCAAAAGAAAGAAAATCAATCTCTCACTTTCTAATTTAAAAACCTAATGTACAACAATTTATTTCATTAACTTGTAAACGCTTCCACTGAAAACAAAACCCATTAGTCTCCAGGAAATACTGTGTTTAAAATAAATCTCCATGGCTACAGAAGTACTTACGAATTCATAATTAAACCCTTTCACAAACATAGACCAAACTGCTAGTTCAAAATCCAAACTCTGAACTAAATGATTTGAAAATGCATGTAAATCACATATTAGATGGCAGTAGATTGACAAGAGCAGCAGATTCATGAGAACATCTCCATCACTAGCAGGTCTCCCTACAAGTCATTCAGCATCCTGAATTGGAAATATAACACCATTCCTTCAGTGTCGCTGGGTCAAAATCCTGGAACTGGCATCTATCAGCACTCGTTAGTATCCCTACATGCTATGGTCTGCAGGAATTCAAAAAGACAGCTCACGTGCTACCTCTCAAGGGCAATTAGAGTTGAGCAGTAAGTGTTGGCTTCGCCAGCAATGCCTACACCTCAAGAACAAATTTCAAAACAAACACTGATCCAGCAACCACTTTCTACTTAGCTTACCATAATGATTAATATGACAAATTAGAGATGCATTTAAGTAAATCTTGAAAAAACCCTTAAATGATAAATAAAGTCATTAATTTTCTGTATTACTCTGTGTGGAAGATGCCGAGTCATTAATTCCTGGAGTTACGGTTTGTTGCAGTGAAGTCAACGCTTGCTGTTTCACTCCAGTTCTTCCTCATTAAATCTTAGCTTCATTTTGAGATCCAAACAGTGTTTGCTTTTATTGTGAAGCTGTGAATCAGATGCTGGTACCTTTTGCAGGAGGTTAATTTTGGAGAAAGTGTGCTTAATGATGAACAGTAATACGACAATAAAAATGCAGTTCACCAATTCCGACATCAGGGCAAATTCTGCCAGTTTAGCAACAACAAGCAGCACTTGAAGGCATCTTTGAAGTCGAAAAATATTCCAGTATTTCACAGAAAACAAAAGGCACAGATTCAATGTCTACCCGAGGAAATAAGAGAAGTGATTGAAAGCCTGGTCCAAATTGGGACAAAAATGAAAGGGCTTTGGGAGAGAGCGGCAGAAATGAGTGTAAAGTATTTGAAGTCTCTCTTCAAAACTGAAACCCTCCAGCCCAGGCAACATCCTAATAAATCTCCTCTGCACTCTCTTCAGTGCAATCATATCCCTCTTATAATGTGGATTCCAGAACTGCACACCATACTTTAGCTGTGTCCTAACCAATGTTTTATACAGTTCCAGTATAACCTCCCTGCTCTTAAATTCTTGATTGCCTTCAACAATCTCCCAACTATTTACCATGAATTCATGGTTTACTTTGCTCATTCATGGGGGTATCAGTCGGTGGCATTGTATATGTTTGTGGGCAACAATATCTTTAAAGCATAATCAGATTATCCATTGGCTATTCAGCAATGCAGAACAAAAAAAAAACCCTTTGACTGAAAATCTATTCTCTTTGGCGCTATGATTGAAAATGAAAGGGCACAAGTGTAAGGTAATTGGCAAAATAAACAACAGAGACATGAGGAGAAATGATTTCCTACATGGATTGGTTAAGATCTGGAATATGCTAATTGAGATGAGGTAGAAGTAATGTCAATTAAAACTTTCAAGAGGGAAATGGGTTATTAACTGAAAAAAAAGAATGTATCATGATTACAGTTGCAGGCAAGGAAACGACACAAAGTGCATCACTCATTCAGAGAGCTAGTACAGATGTAAAGGACAAAATAGAGTCATAGGGTCATAGAGATGTGCAGCATGGAAACAGACCCTTCAGTCTAACTCGTCCATGCCGACCAAATATCCCCACCTAATCTGGTCCCATTTGCCAGCACTTGGCCCATATCCCTCCAAACTCCTCCTATTCATGTACCCATCCAGATGCCTTTTGAATGTTGCAGTTGTACCAGCTCCACCACTTCCTCTGCATGCACCACCCTCTGTGTGAAAAAGTTGCCCCTTAGGACCCTTTTATATCTTTCCCCTCTCACCCTAAACCTATGTCCTCTAGTTCTGGACTCTCCCACTCCAGGGAAAAGACTTTGTCAATCTATCCTATCCATGCCCCTCATGGTTTTACTAACGTCTATAAGGTCAACCCTCAGACTCCGACACTCCAGGGAAAATAGTCCCAGCCTTATCAACCTCTCCCTATAGCTCAAATCATCCAACCCTGGCAACATCCTTGTAAATCTTTTCAAAGACTCTCTCTTCTGTGCTATGACAATGTGGCAATTCTGTCAGGTCTCTTTGAATGGTCCCAATCAAAACCTTTGAATCAAATGAAGAAAAGAAAAAGCCAGGTCCCACTCCTGAACTCAATCTGGAGACTCTTTATAGGAGTGTGTGGATCTCAGGTGATAAGAGGGCAGGCTATTCGATCTAGGGCTTGGTTCTAGTTGGATATACTGTGAAATTCAGTTACAAAAACAGAAAAAAGGTAAAAGCAGCAAAACTATTCCAACAATAGAATGTAGCTAATAGAAATGTTGTTGGTGAGAAAAAGGTCACATAGCAGACATATCATGCTTGGGCAGTAGAAAAAATGTTAAGATAATTTGGAGCTCATGACATAAGAGTAAACACGAGGATAGTGCAAACAATTGATATTTAATGCCAATAAACTGTAGACGTACACAAGGTAGAGCAGGGTTTTGCTCATACTTTCTTCTATCAGCCCTATGTTTTGAGACAACATCATGACATAGCTTCTTTTGCACATGCTCAGTAGTCTGTATTAGTGTATTGATACATGTAAGCCTTTTGCTTTACAGATAAATGCTATGATCCAATTTCAGACATTGACAAGGATCACACTGATGAGGAATGACCCAATTAAATATTTGTCAGTCTTAAAAATAACACTGTGCCTCATGAAACATTTTGGCATCTAATACTGTGTAGAAGTTCCAGAAGAACTCCATCAAAAGAGCTCAAAGAGATAATCAAGGACTTTGTTACACTCTGTGGTATGTTGATTATATTGTGCAAAGTGTACAGATTGTATTACGCACTTTGTCCTCTTAAGGCTACCATACACTGTTACCAGCAGAGGGAGATTTTAAGAAGAATATAGGAATCCATGCTTTAACAGCATGCTTTAACAATTTTTAAAATTCATTTGTCGGATGTGGGTATCGCTGGCTGATCAGTGTTTATTGCCCATCCCTATTTGCCCTTGAGAAGGTGGGGGTGAGCCGCCTTCTTGAACTGCTGCAGTCCACCTGCAGGGTGTTGTCCCACAGTGCCATTAGGGAGGGAATTTCAAGATTCTGACCCAGCGACAGTGAAGAAATGGTGACATATTTCCAGGTCAGGATAGTGAGTGGCTTGAAGGGGAATGTGCAGGTGATGTTATTCCCATATATCTGCTTCCCTTGTCCTTATAGACGGAAGTGGTCATGGGTTTGGAAGACGTTGTCTGAGGATCTTTGGTAAATATCTGTAGTGCATCTCGCAGGATGTACACACTGCTGCTACTGAGCATCAGTGGTGGAGGGAATGGATGCTTGTGGATATCGTGCCAATCAAGCGGCTGCTTTGTCTGGATGTTGTCAAACTTCTTGTGTGTTGTTGAGGCTGCATTCAGTTCTTCACTCAGTTACTTCAGTTATGATGGAGAGTTACCAGACTCGAAATGTTAACTCAGCTTCCCCCCACCAAAACTGCCCCCCCCCCCACCATCACCATCCCCTCCGAGATTCACCTGCAATTTATGTTTCTCTTTAAAGGTACATGCAGTTTTGATTCTGAATACTTCTCTACTTCTCGCTATTTCTTCCCAAGTCTACCCTCGGGAAAAATTCAGTGTGGAGCTTACACACTCTCCTTGTGTCTGTGTGGGTTTCCTCTGGGTGCTCCAGTTTCCTCCCAAGGTCCAACCTTGTGCAGGTTAGATGGATTAGCCATGGGAAATTGTCCATTGTGTCCAATGTTGTGCAGGCTCGGTGGGTTAGTCATGGAAAATGCAGGATTGGGTGGGCTGCCCTTTGGATGGCCTGCTTCCACAATGTAGAAATTCTATGATTCCCACATTTTCCCACACGATATTCTATCTGTCAAGGATGGGGTGTGTCTGGGTGGGATTTTCTTTGGAGGGTCAATGTGGACTCATTGGGATGAATGACCTCTTTCTACACTGTCGGGATTCTATGATTCTAGGAACAACATGGGTGAAAATATGAAATATTGCTTTTGGGTATCTAGTGTTTTGGAAGGTATTTGTTGACTTTCTGCAAACCACTTGGAAGTTGGAATGTTGTAGTCATGCTGATAGACAGACATTGAAGCACTCCAGTTCAGGATTAGCAAGATGACAAGCTGTTCTCACAAAAATAATCATCCGAGCAAAACAATCACGGTTTATTATAGAGGAAAATAACTATGATTTTTGTCCAATTAAGGCTACCATACCCATTTACTGACTCAGGGGTTCTGGAGGGAAAATACATTCAATGTGCAGTTCTGATTCTGAATGCTTCTTGCTGAATCTTACTGTTTCTCTCCAAGAACTTCACACTCTCAGCTCAGAAATCTCATGTGGCTGGAAACGTTAATCTACAACTGCAGTTGGAAAGCTGCTTAGCATTCACCGCACAGAATGCAACAGTGCAAGAACAAGCTCTCAACCAGAGATGTGCAATAAATTCTGCACTTGCCCAAATATAAATCTAGGCGAAAAAGCTGATCTGTGTACTTGTTCCATTTTAGGCACTTCTAGTTTGGTTCATGGGAACAGGGATTTCACAATCCAGTTTACCACATTCACATCGGTCACACTTGCTGTCTCGTTCCAGCTTAAAATTAAGTAAGTCCCCAGAATCTAAAGAAGCAAACACACTGATAAAATATTCCTGCTGCAGAAATGATTGCTGCCTTTTCTCTCTCCCCAGATAACAGGCATAACATTCCCAAAGTAATTGACTGTGCAAAGTTCTTTGAGATGAGTTGATGACGCGACAAGGCACTGAACAGATGCAAGTATCTCTGTCAGGAGCTCCAATACTGTGCCATTGATAACGCTGCACTATCATGACAGGCAGAGCCGCCTCGGGCTGTTCTGCTGCATAGAACCGGCAATAGACTTATCTGTGTGACACATCAAGTTGCTGATAACTGTGACAATCATCATTGATCATTCCCTATCATTCAGGAGAGGACATTTCAGTCTCCACATTTCCTCCGCCCAGTATCTTCAGACTCTGCTACCAGCCTCACCTTCTGCTCAGAGGGAAAAGCAACCAGATTGGAACCAGACACTTATTGGCCTGTGGGTTACAGGGACTTCAAGAGAATGGCTTTTTGATCTGAAAAGCTGAGTGAACCTCCTTTATCGCTCACATTTCTATTTTGCTTTGGATTCTTGCTATTTAGAAATCAGAGTCAAAAAGTGTGGTGCTGGAAAAGCACAGCAGGTCAGGCAGCATCCGAGGAGCAGGACAGTCACCATTTCGAGCATAAGCCCTCATCAGGAATGTGATCAGTGAGTTGTATTTGTACTCATTTGAGTTTAGAAGAATGAGTGGTGACCTTACTGAAACGTGGAAGATTCCTAGCAAGGTAGATGCAAAGTGGCTTTTTCCTCTCGTGTCAGCTCTAGGGCCAAGGGCATAACCTCAGAGTAATGGATCACCCATTAGAGACAAAAGTGAAGAGGAATTTCTTCCCTCCGATGTTAGTGAGTCTGAGAAATTCTTTATTACAGTTAGCTGTAGAGATGCATCATTAAGTTTAATCAAGTCTAAGATAGACATAAACAGAAATTTCTGGGGAAACTCAACAGATCCTGCAGCATCTGAGGAGAGAAAGTAGAGTTAACATTTTGGATCTTCAGAACAGTCTGAGGGCAGCACAGTGGCTCAGAGGTTAGAATGGCTGCCTCACAGCACCAGGGACCAGGTTCGATTCCAGACTTGGGCGACTGCCTGTGTGGAGTTTGCACATTCTCCCTGTGTCTGTGTGGGTTTCCTCTGGGTCCTCTGGATTACCCCCCACAGTCCAAAAATGTGCAGGTCAGGTGAATTAGTCATGTTAAATTGCCTATAATGTTAGGTGCGTTAGTCAGGGTAAATATAAGATAGGGGAATAGGTCTGGATGGGTTACTCTTCGAAGGGTTGATGTGGACTTGTTGGGCTGAAGAGCCTGTTTCCATATTGTAGGGAATTTAATCTTAGAAGGGTCAGTGGACCTGAAATATTAACTTTGTTTTCTCTCCGCAGATGCCGGCACACTTGAGTTTTCCCAACAATTTCTGTTTTTCTTTCTGGTTTCCAGCACACGCAATGTTGTTTTACTATGATCAGATTACACAGGATCTGGACCAGATGGGCCAATGGGCTGAGAAGTGGCAGATGGAGTTTAATTCAGATAAATGTCAGGTGCTGCATTTTGGGAAAGCAAATCTTAGCAGGACTTATACACTTAATGGTAAGGTCCTAGAGAGTGTTGCTGAACAAAGAGACCTTGGAGTGCAGGTTCATAGCTCCTTGAAAGTGGAGTTGCAGGTAGATAGTATAGTAAAGAAGGCGTTTGGTATGCTTCCCTTTATTGGTCAGAGTATTGAGTACAGGAGTTGGGAGGTCATGTTGCTGCTGTACAGGACATTGGTTAGGCCACTGTTGGAATATTGCATGCAATTCTGCTCTCCTTCCTATCTAGGTTTAGGGTGAGAGGGGGAAGATATAAAAGAGATCTCAGGGGCAACTTTTTCACGCAGAGGGTGGTACGTGTATGGAATGAGCTGCCAGAGGATGTGGTGGAGGCTGGTACAATTGCAACATTTATGAGGCATTTGGATGGGTATATGAATAGGAAGGGTTTGGTGGGATATGAGCCAGGTGCTGGCAGATGGGACTAGATTGGGTTGGGATATCTGGTCGGCGTGGATGAGTTGGACTGAAGGGTCTGTTTCCATGCTGTACATCTCTATGACTCTATGATAAACATATTTTGAATCAGTGCAGAAAGCAAGGGTTCTAGGGGAAAGGCAGGAAAGTAGAGTCGAGGATAATCAGATCAGCCATAATTTCATTGAATGGCAAACACTAATGGGCTTATTTCTGCTCCTATGTCCCACGGACCATGAACATTTTGCTTTCTAAGATCTCTGGAATTTCAGGAAATGGTGCTAAATGTTGCTTCTCTCCTTCCTCCTGTTCCTTCCTACACCTCCTGCTACACTTCTTGTTGCCCAGTTGGTGATGAAGGCTAAGTAAGGTGAGGACTGCAGACGCTGGAGATCAGAGTCAAGAGAGTGGTACTGGAAAAGTACAGCAGGTCAGGCAGCATCTGAGGAGCAGGAGAATCGACATTTTGGGCAAAAGACCTTCATCAGGAATTCATGGTGGCAAAATAGACAATGGATGACTTGGCACAATGAAATCAAATGAAACAAATAGTCCCCATTTGCTTTTGTCCCCATGTTATGCTTGTAAAGTGGGAGGAGAAGCAATGAATTTCTGCTTGCACAAAATGGAAAAATGTTTTATTCCAACATCCTCAGGATGACAGCAATTTAAAATCTATAACTGAGGAAAGATGAATTTGGGGCACAGTAGTGCCCCCTCAGGGACTAGTGGAGTTTGGTGTTTGTTGGTCAGGTATAGACATGATGCGTAAAGGGCTTGTGTCTATCCTGTATGACTGTATGACTCCCACAATAAGGAGGTCAAAGACATAAATCCATTTTGGACAGTTGTATAAAATGGAAAATTTTAAAAAATCAAAAGCCTATCTTACACTCTGCCCTGTTCTCTTTTCTAGGTAGTTGAACAAGTAAACAGGACCACTATTTAACATCTACCCTGAAAATTGGTATTTCCAACAATATAGCACCTTCTGAGTATGATGCTAAGAGACAGTTAGGATTATGTCTTGGAGTGATTAGATTAGATTCCCTACAGTGTGGAAACAGGCCCTTTGGCCCAACAAGTGCATACCAACCTCCAAAGAGTAAACCACCCAGACCCATTTCCCTCTGATTAATGCACCTAACACTATAGGTAATTTAGCACAGACTATGGGAGGAAACCAGAGCAAACCCACGCAGACACAGGGAGAACGTGTAAACTCCACGCAGACAGTCACCCAATGTGGGACCCTAGTGCTGCGAGGCATCAGTGCTAGCCACTGAGCCACCGTGCCACCATAGTGTGGCTTGAACCCATCAGCATATTAACTCAGATGAGAATGTGTCCAACTGAAACAGGTTCCCCAGTATGTTTGTCCTGAGTGACAATGGTATATAGTATTTTGGAACTTTGAAGAAGGAAAAAGTCATGCTGGCACAGATATCCCACACTTTCTCTTGCTAGAGGGTATTCATTTGAAATTCTTAATCCACATTTGGGAAAAGCTGACAAGTTACTTTTAATTCATGTTGATGCTGAGAGCACTTCAGTGTCATAGGCTCAAAGAGCGAGAAAATTGGAATGGGGCTGTCCAAACCTATTTTTCTTGCACTCGTAGCAACCACGAGGAATCAAAATGGGATGGCTTCAAAAAAAGCTGTCCAATTCAGAGGTGGTGTGGAATGAACTGTCTCCTCCAAAGAAACTAAGTTTTATTTAGGTACAATTAATATCCAAATATATACTTAAAAATCTGACTTTACTTTTTCTCTTTTGTGTATTTTTCTCACAATTCTGGTTTCACCCAGATTTAGTCCCAAGCTATTTCCACTGTGATATTTTTAATTCAGGCATAAATCACAGACTCCTGACAGTGTGGAAACAAGACATTCAGGCTATTAAGTCCACACTGACCCTCTGAAGAGAATCTCACCCAAACACACTCCCCCGACCCTACCCCTGAAACCCTACGCCTCCCACGGCTAATTGGGCTGGACTGTATATCCCTGGACACTGTGGAACAATTTAGCATGGCCAATCCACCTAAGCAGCACGTCTTTGGACTATGGGAGGAAACCAGAGCACCCAGAGGAAACCCATGCAGACATCGGAGAAACATGCAAACTCCACACAGACAGACGCCCGAGAGTCTAATCAGACTCGGATCATTGGTGCCACGAGGCAGCAGTGCTTACCACTGAGGGGAGAACCTCCTCACTGTTTTTTCCATTGTGGTGGATCATCAATAGTGTAGAAAAAAAATGATTAGAAACCATTTTATCCATTGAACATCATCACACAGCATCCGGACTTGGAACAATGCTGCCATTCCTTCATTGGTGCTGGGTAAATATCCTGGAGTTCCCTTCGTGAAAGCATTGTGGGTGCACCTACACCAGATAAACTACAACACTTTATGCAGACAACTCACTCCAAACCCTTTCAATGGCAATCAGAAATTGGCAATAAATGTGGCACAAATGTGTAAACATGAGGCAGCTCTCCATCAATTGTAAACACCTTTTGGTCTTCTCCCCAGTGCTCTGATTGACTCCAATAGCATGCTTTATGTTTTACTGTCTTTCCTGTTTGTACACTGTACTGAGATTTGAGGTGCAGCTGTTACAGGAATGGAGGAGAATCTTTAGACAAGGTTCTGAATAATGATTTTGTTTCTGGCTGTGAAATATTCTTTTTGCTACATTTTTCTTGCCAATTTGCCCCAGTGGAATCGGGCCTGCTTCTGTTAAATGAGGCTCATGACAAGTTCTCAAATCTTTCCCAGCCAATCACCACCATCCACCCTTACTTGGGGCATTCACTGGGGGCTGAATTAGAATTAGAATTAGTTTAGTTGTCACAGGTATTCACGTGAGTACAGTGAAAAGTTTACGAGAGGCACTTACACGCCATCTTAGATACCAAGGTACCTAGGCACAGATTCTTGAATATAAAATCTTAGGGACAAAAGTTAGAAAAGTGAAGAACTAAAACGTCCCGCACTAAGTTAGAAAAGTAGGATAACAGGCGATCCAACCTCGATCGAACGTCAAGTTCAGGAGACAGGGTCACGCTGAGGCTGGGAGTCAGGGTCACGCTGAGGCTGGGAGTTAGGGTCACGCTGAGGCCGGGAGTCAGGGTCATGCTGAGGCCAGGGGTTAGGGTCACACTGAGGCTGGGAATCAGGGTCACGCTGAGGCCGGGAGTCAGGGTCACGCTGGGGATGGGAGTCATGGTCACACTGAGGCCGGGTGTCAGTGTCACACTGAGGCCAGGGTTTAGGGTCACACTGAGGCTGAGAGACAGGGTCACGCTGAGGCCAGGAGTCAGGGTCACGCTGAGGCCGGGAGTCAGGGTCACGCTGAGGCCGGGAGTCAGGGTCACGCTGAGGCCGGGAGTCAGTGTCACACTGAGGCCGGGAGTCTGGGTCACGCTCAGGTTGGGAGTCAGGAAACACTGAGGCCGGGTGTCAGGGTCACACTGAGGCCGGGAGTCAGTGTCACACTGAGGCCGGGAGTCAGTGTCACACTGAGGCCGGGAGTCAGGGTAACACTGAGGCCGGGAGTCTGGGCCACACTGAGGCTGGGAGTCAGTGTCACACTGAGGCTGGGAGTCAGTGTCACACTGAGGCCGGGAGTCAGGGTCACGCTGAGGCTGGGAGTCAGTGTCACACTGAGGCCGGGAGTCAGGGTAACACTGAGGCCGGGAGTCAGGGTCACGCTGAGGATGGGAGTCAGGGTCACACAGAGGCCGGGAGTCTGGGTCACGCTGAGGATGGGAGTCAGGGTCACGCTGAGGCTGGGAGTCAGGGTTACACTGAGGCTGGGAGTCAGATTAACGCTGAGGCCAGGAGTCAGGGTCACGCTGAGGCCGGGAGGCAGGGTCACACTGAGGCCGGGTGTCAGAGTCACCCTGAGGCCGGGAGTCTGGGTCCCGCTCAGGTTGGGAGTCAGGATCACACTGAGGCCGGGTGTCAGGGTCACACTGAGGCCGGGAGTCAGGGTCACACTGAGGCTGGGAGTCAGGGTCACACTGAGGCTGGGAGTCAGGGTCACAC
>NC_057740.1:10102422-10148360 GCF_004010195.1 Chiloscyllium plagiosum
GGGTCACGCTGAGGCCGGGAGTCAGGGTCACACTGAGGCCGGGAGTCTGGTCACGCTCAGGTTGGGAGTCAGGAAACACTGAGGCCGGGTGTCAGGGTCACACTGAGGCCGGGAGTCTGGGTCACGCTCAGGTTGGGAGTCAGGATCACACTGAGGCCGGGAGTCAGTGTCATACTGAGGCCGGGAGTCAGGGTCACACTAAGGCTGAGAGTCAGGATCACACTGAGGCTGGGAGTCAGGGTCACACTGAGGCTGGGAGTCAGGTTAACGCTGAGGCCGGGAGTCAGGATCACACTGAGGCCGGGAGTCAGGGTCACACTGAGGCCGAGAGTCAGGGTCACACTGAGGCTGGGAGTCAGGGTCACGCTGAGGCTGGGAGGCAGGGTCACACTGAGGCCAGGAGTCAGGGTCACACTGAGGCCGGGAGTCTGGGTCACACTGAGGCCGGGAGTCTGGGTCACACTGAGGTCGGGAGTCAGGGACAAACTGAGGCTGGGAGTCTGGGCCACACTGAGGCCGGGAGTCAGGGTCATGCTGAGGCCGGGAGTCTGGGCCACGCTGAGGCCAGGAGTCTGGGTCACGCTGAGGCCGGGAGTCAGGGTCACGCTGAGGCTGGGAGTCAGGGTCACGCTGAGGTCGGAAGTCTGGGTCACGCTGAGGCCGGGAGTCTGGGTCACGCTGAGGCCGGGAGTCAGGGTCACGCTGAGGCCGGGAGTCAGGGTCACACTGAGGCTGGGAGTCAGGGTCACGCTGAGGCCGGGAGTCTGGGCCACGCTGAGGCTGGGAGTCAGGGTCACACTGAGGCCGGGAGTCAGGGTCATGCTGAGGCCGGGAGTCTGGGCCACGCTGAGGCCGGGAGTCAGGGTCACACTGAGGCTGGGAGTCAGGATCACACTGAGTCTGGGACTCTGGGTCACACTGAGGCTGGGAGTCTGGGTCACACTGAGGTCGGGAGTCAGGGACAAACTGAGGCTGGGAGTCTGGGCCACACTGAGGCCGCGAGTTTGTGCCACACTGAGGCCAGGAGTCAGGGTCACACTGAGGCCAGGAGTCAGGGTCACACTGAGGCCAGGAGTCTGGGTCACGCTGAGGCCGGGAGTCAGGGTCACGCTGAGGCCGGGAGTCTGGGCCACGCTGAGGCTGGGAGTCTGCTGGCCCAGTGATGCTGCTCAAGATGGGAGGCATAATGTTAAAGAAGAAAAATAACCAAACAAGAGAGAAAATCAGAAAAGAAATGGACAGAGCAGATGAGCTCTGGCTCAGGAGCCGTACTCTGCTGTCATCTTGGAGACGGGAGGAGTGTACAAGGCAAGAATGGAAGAGTATTCTCTTCCATGTTCATTCTTCTTTTTGGCAAAGGTGATCGCATTCATCATTTGGGGCATATAGGTGACTGCTAAAGTCAATCTACTTCCAGAATGTTCTGCATTGAAAAATACAGGATGCCAACTTTTGGAAGATTTATTGGCTTATGATTTAATATAAACGACAAAACTCAGTTGTGACTATCTCAAATCAATGTGGTTGCTGGATATGTTAGCTGAGGTGAGCATATCAGTGTCTGTACTTCTACCGTACTGCTGTACTATACTGTACTGTACTGTTGGTACTACTAAAGAGAGGGCTAAGAAGAGCCAGGAGGGCACATGAGATGTTGTTGGCAGATAGGATCAAGGAAAACCCTAAGGCCCATTATAGGTATATCAGGAATAAAATAATGATTAGTAAAACTGGGGCCAATCAATGATAGTAGTGGAAAGTTGTGTGTGGAATCTGAGGATTTAGGGGAAGTGCTTAATGAATACTTTTTGTCAGTATTCACATTGGAAATGGGCAACGTTAGTGAGATTATGGAGATACAAGCTACAAGATTAGATAGGATAGAGGTTGACAAAGAGGAGGTTTTAGCAATTTCGGAAGATCTGAAAATAGGTAAGACCCCTGGGCCAGATGGGATTTATCCTTAGATTCTCTGGGAAGACAAGGAGGAGATTGCAGAGCCTTTGGCTTCAATCTTTATGTCATTATTGTTGACAGGAGTAGTGCCAGAAGATGGGAGGATAATAAATGTCGTTTCCTTGTTTGAGAAGGGGAGTCGGGACTACCCTGGTAATTATAGGCCAGTGAGCTTTACTTCAGTTGTGGGTAAGGTATTGGAAAAGGTTATAAGAGATAGGATTTATAATCATCTAGAAAGGAATAATTTGACTAGGGAAAGGCAAACGGTTTAGCGAAGGGTAGGTCGTGCCTCACTAACCTTATTGAGTTCTTCGAGAAGGTGACAAAACAGGTGGATGAGGGTAAAGCGGTTGAAGTGGTATATATGGACTTCAGAAAGGCATTTGATAAGGTTGCACATGATGAGCTATTGCACAAAATACAGAGTTTTGGGGTTGACAGTGATTTAGCAGTTTGGTTCAGAAATTGGCTAGCTGAAAGAAGACAGAGGGTGGTGGTTAATGGGAAATATTCATCCTGGAGTTCAGTTACCAGTGGTGTGCCACAAGGATCTGTTTTGGGGTCACTGCTGTTTGTCATTTTTATAAATGATCTGCATGTGGGCATAGAAGGAAGGGTTAGTAAATTTGCGGATGACACTAAGGTAGGCAGAATTATGGATAGTGCCAAAGGATGTTGTGGGTTACAGAGGGACATAGATAAGATGCAGAGCTAGACTGAGAAGTGGCAAATGTAGTTTAATGCAGAGAAGTGTGAGGTAGTTCACTTTGGAAGGAATGTAGAGTACTGGGCTAATGGTAAAATTCTTGGCAGTGTAGATGAACAGAGAGATCTCGGTTGCCTAGTGCATAAATCCCTGAAGGTTGCTTCTCAGATTGAGAGGGTTGTTAAAAAGGCATATGATGTGTTGGCACTTATGGGTAGGGGGATTGAGTTTCAGGGCCACGGAGGTCATGCTTCAGCTGTTCAAGACACTGCTAAGACCCCAACTGGCATATTGCTTGCAGTTCTGGTCACCGCATTATAGGAAGGATGTGGAAGCTTTGGAAAGGGTTAAGGGGAGATTTACTGGAATATTGCCTGTTATGGAAGGAACTGAGGCTGGTTTTGTTGGAGAGAAGAAGGTTGAGATGTGTCTCAATCAAGATGTATAAGATAATCGGAGGGCTAGATAGGGTGGACTGTGAGAGCCTTTTTCCTCAGATGATAAAGGCTAGTTGGAGGGGATGTAGCTTTAAATTGAGGGATGATAGATTTAGGGCAGATATTAGGGGTAGTTTCTTCACTCAGAGAGTAGTAGAGGCATGGAACGGCCTGCCTGCAGTAGTAGACTCGCCGACATTAAGGGCATTTCAATGGGCATTGGACATACATATGGATAATAATGGAACGGCAATGGGCATCAGATTACTTTCACAGATCGGCGCAACATTGAGGACCGAATGGTCAATACTGTGCTGTAACATTCTATGTTCTGTATGCTCTATATTCTACCTGTTCTTCAAGAACTCTTGAAGGATGCCACAGTGAAAGTGATTGATACCTGTCCATCTTCCTTCCCAACTATCTGCTCCACCCTCCCCACCGACCTATCGCAATTACTCCTCACCTATCACTTTCCCAGCTACTTTCCCCAGCCCCACCCATTGATTTATCTCTCAGCCCCCTTCTCCCTCCACATCCCTGATGAAGGACTCATGCCCCAAACGTTGACTCTCGTGCTCCTTCAATGCTGCCTGCCCTGCTGTGCTTGTCCAGCAACACATTTTTGCGTCCCTGAAACTGGCTGATAGTCTTAATATGATGCTGTTATTTAGTATCAGACTTGCCTCCACACATAGGAAAGCAGTTAATCGGTCTATAAATTTTCCAGTAGGTAGGCAGACTGACCGTTCTTCATTCTCAGGCTGATGTTTAAAGTTTTTCAAAGGCTGCACCAGCCTTGGCAATTTTTATATGTGATTCATTGTCAACTCAAGCAGCTTAAGCAGAGCTTGCTACTGACTTACATGAATTTATCTACTGCCAACTGGTTTTGGTCATGAATTGGAACCTTGAGTTTAGAGATATGGGTTTCCTGGGGCAGGCTGGTACCTTACTTCCGTTTTTTTTTAATGCTGATTATAATGCCAAAGTTGTCACATGCATTGGAGAATACATTGATGTTACATTGCATGCATAGCTCTGAAACGACAGCTAGTGTACAGTCATCAGCAAACAGGAAATCACTAAAGAGGATCTTGCTGACATTAATCTTTGTTTGGAGCGGTCCTAAATTAAGCAGCTTTCCATCCGTATGATATCTGAATTTGATGCTATGATCCACATTGTGAAAGGCGTCGGAAAACAAAATGAAGATAAACATGTTGAGGAGGATTGTTGCTGGCGCGCGGCATGTTTAACTCAGTCAAGGCTGGGAATGGGTCAGAATACTTACCGTCACTCAGGATGCTCAGGTGCCCACACCCTGTCATGAAGTTGTTGGGACAATGTAATTAATTTTGTGACAGGTGAATTTCTCCAACACTGTCCAAAGGCCCACACGGCTGACTGTGTTTGACAAAGGCCTTGGCCAGGTCAACACATGTTATGTTTTGGGCATTTCACCTGGAGCTGTCTAACTACAAACACCATTACAGTGATTCAGAAAACTGCACTGACTCTCTGACAGCAGATCTGAGTTGAGATATCGCACTCAGTGGTGCTGAAGGACTCTGGTGAAGATTTTGCCAGCGATGGAGAGGAGTGACATTCCTCTGTTTGTCACCACCTTAGAGAATCCATTTTTGCCTGGAGAAGTGGATACTGGAAGTACTGCTACAGGCACTTTATTGCCTCTATCATTTCAAACTACACACAAGAATCATCAACAGAGCAGTCGATAGTAACCTACAGCAGCAGATTGCTCTTTCCTTGACTGATGAAGGTCAACTCCATCCCTTATGCTCTGCAACGGTATTGGAAGAGGAACTTGAGAAATGAGAAAAAGAAATTCATGTGATATTTAAAGATCATTTAAAATGTTGGATATGACATCCAGGGAAAACATTTTTTGCATTTATCTTATGCCTTAGGCTCAGTGGTCAGCACTGCTGCCTCACAGCGCCAATTCCAGCCTCAGGTGACTGTCTGTGTGGAGTTTGCACATTCTCTTCGTGTCTGCATGGGTTACTTACCACAGTCCAAAGATGTACAGGTTGGTTGAATTAGCCATGTTGAATTGCCCACTGTGCGCAGGTCAGGTGAGTGGGTTTGGATTTGATGCTGTTTGGAGGGTAGATGTGAACTTGGTGGGCTAAATGGCCTGCTTCCACACCGTAGGGATTCTATGGCATCCTAAAGCATTTTACAACCAATTAAATACTTTCTCAAGTGTTACAATATGGAAACACAGCAGCCAATTTTTATACACTCAAGTCCCGCCACGCAGCAATGTGATAGTAACAGATGATCCACTTTAATGGCGGAAAATCTATTTACCAGGTGACCAGTAAGAACTCCACTGCTGTGATTTAATTTGCATGTACATGGCTGAATGACAAAACCTCTGAATATACAGCATTCACTTGGTACTGCCCTGGAATTTCAAAGTGGATTTTGTGTTAATTCTCAGCAATGGGATTCAAACTCACAACTGTGTGACTGAGAGACAAGTATCCATGTACTGAACCATTGTTGACAGCATGACTCACTACATATGCAATACAGGTCCTGTAACAATTGTTCTGAGGATCAGATGAGCTCACTTCACAAAACGGGCAAATCGCAGCTGAGCTATGTGTAATCAAAGAGTTATGTTCACATGCCTGTAACTGGTCTGTCCAGAGTAATGGAAGTGACTCCATCCTCCTCTTGAATGGTACACATGGATTCTAGGCAATGTCATTTAATCTCCACGATATCAGCCAAACTGCAGGACCTTAATGCAATGGAATTCTCTACAGTTGAACAGGCCAACTCATCAGCTCAGACATCAGAGCAATGTAAAAACCATAACTTGCCTGTAATTTTGTTTGTGGACTGGCAAATGTAGAAAGAACTGCAGCACTTATATAAAGCAAGTTCCTGAACCTCATTGTCACTCGTTGTTCCACTGCTGCTTTGTTCAATGTTAGAGATGGATCTGCACCAGTGGGCATGCATAAAATGAGTTTTAGCTGCTCATTGGTTTCTGGAATTGTGACCAGTTGCAGATACTGAAGGCCATCAGCCTCACAATAACTTTATTCTGACAATGTTTGCATAGCCATCATTAGACTCTTAATTCCAGATTTCTTCCCTTTAACTTAATTCAAATTCCATCACCTGCCATAGCAGGATTTGAACTGTGGCTCCCTAACTGGGTCTCTGGATTAACAGTCCAGCAATAATATCACCAGGCCATCACCTCCCCTGTTCACCTCTTTGCAGAAGGCAGAAGTGGTTAGGGATTCAAAGGCTCAGTTGTCTGAACAGTTAGTTTGCGATGCAGAGCATGGGTTCAATTCCTGCACCAGCTGAGGTTACCATGAAGGAGTCTGCTTCTCAGCCTCTCCTCTTGCCTGAGACATAGTGACCCTCAGGTTAAACCGTCACTTGTCATCTCTCAAATGAGACAGCAGCCCTTTGGTCTGGTAGGACAATGGCGTTTTTACCTTTAAACTAACTGCAAAATCTTTTATTTGCTTGTTGAAGGCCACAGCTTACAACAACTGATGCAAGAAAATAAATAGGCATCCTTCAGGCTTTAGGTAATCCACTGGAGAGAAAGACATGCCATCTGCCCTTGCAGCTTTCCAAAGGGCTTCGCACTGGATCATTCACACCCACAAGCTCCTCAGCTACCCAGAAGCCATCAATGATGCATATATATCCAGGCATACCTTCTGCAATTTTATCCATATATTATTGGAATACATCTTGACTGACAGATAAACCAAAAGGTAAACTTTGAAAACAATATATTCTAAATAATGTTCTGAACTTCCTGAGATTCATTGGCTAAATGTACTGATCAATGTTCATATCTGACATACAGCTTAGAGCAGAGTTTGAATTTAGAATGCAACTCCTCTAACATTAGAATCTTAAGGGAGAATTTTAGACATGTCAGATTTAGACATACCTTGACAGTTCTTTCTTTATTATGCATGTAATTGAATTACACCAGTCTGTGTGGTAATGACACAGCGGAAGATACCATTGTGTTCCATGTCATCCCAGCTCACCTTTCTGATCTGTGAACACTATGTTTTCTGGGAGGATTGATGATAGAATTGCGCTTTGCTTGAGATGCACCGTGGGTTTCTGGGTGGGTTGCTCTTCGGAGGGTCGGTGTAGACTTGTTGGACCGAAGGGCCTGTTTCAGCACTGTAGGGAATCTAATCTAATCAAACCCTTATTTGACAATAGACAGACTTTAAATCAGTAAAGGGATCTCGGATTATGAAGAAAAGGCAGGCATGTGGAGTTGAGGATTTTCAGCTCAGCCATGAATGGTGGAGAAGACTCGATGGACTAAATAGTCAATGTCTTATGGCCTTTTGTTGTAAACCATGGACTGACTCAATGCAAGTATTCTTGCTCTGTTTTGCCTTCTTGGTGATCCATTGGACAATCACAATGTTCAGAGCTGTACATCATGGTAATCCCGCCCCTTTGGTCCACTTATGTATACCAGGTAAAATATTTGTTGTTTCCATGCTGAATTACCATAGCTACAATGTACTTTGAATATGCCAATGCAAGGACTGAGTTACCCATTGTCTGCTGCTAACTAAGGAGGAGACCAGCAGGAGGCATCGGGAGGTGAAGAAGTCAATGTTTCAGGTGTAACCCTTCTTCAGGATTGGGAGTGGATATAAATGGAACTGTAGATAAAGGAGGGGAGAGGTTTGGTTTGGGAGAGGGGCAAAATGGTGTGACGGTGATAGGTGAACACAGGTAGAGGGTACAGCCTGGTTAGTTGATGGGAGGGATGAATCTGGTTAATGGGTGGAAGGAAGGGTCAGTAAGTAGAACGGAAGGGAGGAGGAGGGGGCTGGAAGGGAGTTGGGAGATGAGAAGGGAGGTTATTTGAAATTGGAGAACTCAATGTTGAGTCCTCTAGGCTATAAGGCTGCCCAGGCTGAAGATGAGGTGTAGCTCCTCCAATTTGCAGTCTGATTCGCCATGGCAATGGTGGATGCCAAGAATGGTCATGCCAGAAAATGAATGGGAAGGGGATTTGAAATGGGCAGTGACTGAAAGTTCAGGTTGCCACCTGCAGGCCCAGCTAAGATGCTCAGTGAAACATGCGCTTAGTTTAATTTTGGTCTTACCAGTGTAGAGAAGACCACATCGGGAGCACCAGATACAGTAAATTAGGTTGGAGGAGAGGCAGGTGAACCTCTGGCTCACCTGGAAGGACTCTTTGGGCCCTGGATGGAGGTGAGTGGGCAGGTATACCAGCAGGGGGTTTAGACCAATGGAACAGAGAATAGAGAAGGTGTGGTGGAGGGCTATCGGGATGTCAGTGGGGGGAAAATGTATTATTCAAATTAGGTGAATATCTGGGATGCTTGGGAGTAGAATGTTTCCTTGTCCAAGCAGATGAAATGAAGACAGAGGAATTCGGAAAACGGAATGGAGTTCTTGCGGGATACTGGGTGGGAGGAGCTGTAATCCAGGTAGTTATGAGAGTCTGTGGGTTGATAGGAGATGTCTGTCCATTGACTGTGGCCAGAGATTGAAATGAAGAGGTCAAGAAGAGGGAGTTTCACTGAGATCTGCCTCTCCTCCAACCTTGTTTACTCTCTCTAGTGCTCCCAATGTGGTCTTCTCTACATCGGTGAGAGTTCATGTAAACTAAGGACACGTTTCACAGAGAATCTCAGCTGGGCTTGCAGGTGCCAACCTGACCTCCCATTCCCTTTCCACCTTTAGTCACCTTTGGCCTCCTGCATTGCCAAAACGAACTAATCGGCAAATTGGAAGAACAACACCTCATCTCCCACCTGGGCAGCCAACATTGAGTTCTCCAATTTCAAATGATCTCCCTTACTATCCCCCAACTCCCTTTCCTGCCCCTCCCTCTCCCCCTCCCTTCCATTTCTCTGACTAACTCTTCCAGATACCAACTGGATTCATTCCTCCCATCGATCATACAGGTCATACCCTCTACCAGTGTTCACCTATTACTACTTCCCCATTCTGGCCCTCTCCCCGTACACCCATTCCCATTCCTGAAAAAGGGTTATACCCGAAACATTGACTTCTCCACTTACTGATGCTGCCTGGCTTGCTGTGTTTTTCCAGACTCCTGCTTGTCCACTTGGGATTCCAGTATCTGCAGGGTTTTTTTGTCACTAATTGAGGAGTCCTCAGTTGTGCCATTGAGTTCCATGATCCCGTTCACAGATCCTTCAGAATCTGGAAGGATAATATATTTCACTAGCTCCTGTGTCATTCTCGGTTTTAAGTATTTGTTTACATTGGCATAATCAGCAATTATTGTGTTCTTGTATTACTGTCAAAACATTGGTTATCCAATTTTATTGGAGCCATTAGATGAACATGTTGAGTGCATTTATACAATTCTCGGGATATTGGCTCCACAGAGTTGTGGCTTCCTGCAGAACCTTTCACAAGGCCTTCTCACACAGCATGTTAATTTGAAAGCACAATTCATCAAACTCTCAAATTACCAAACAAGTGGCACTCTAACGTAATCCCCTTTGCACAGTACAGCTTGTGATACTCAGTAGAGAATTCAATCTGGAAGCATAACACATGGAGCAGAACACAATAATACAAAGAGCGGCTCTCTCAGAAACTGACTCCTTACATAGTGGACAAATAATACACTGCAAGCAGTTTAGTTTAGGCCACAATTTAATTCTTGCCTCTCGGTGGGCAATGTCAGTCTTGTATTGGCATAATGTATAGCACAGCGATGGCAATCTGCTTCTCATAAAAAAGACAGTGTTTAGCAAACTATTCACTCCCAATACCAATTCATTCTTCGAAAAAAATCATTTGTTTCTTCCAGTAATTTTAACAAAGGCATAAAATATGCACAACAATTGCCCACTTGACTTCTCATTCCTGTTCCATCAGTCAATAAGATCATGGTTAAACTTTTGCCTCAGCAACACCTCCCTGCACTTTTCCCTCATTTCCTTTGATAGGTTTTTGAGTTAATGGAAACAGTCTCTGTCTTGAATATACTTATTGACTGAACATTAACGGCTCTTCGAAGTACAGAATTCCGAAGGTTCACAACCTTTTTCAGTTATGGAATTCCTCCTTGTCTCAGTCCTCAATAATTAGCCCATCAATCTGAAACTGAGACACCTCCTACCAAGGGAAATATCCCTTAAGTCTAACCAAACCGCTTCAAAATGCTTTATGTCTCAATTAGATCTCCTCTCATTCCTCTAAATGATATGGAATATTGGTCGGGTCTGCCAATCTTTCTCCATTGGACAATCCCGTCATCCCAGGAGTCAATCCACTGAATCCTCTTTGCATTGTCTCTGAAGAAAGTATATCCCTCCTTGGTTAAGGAATGCAAAACTTTATGCAGTTGTTCAGCTATAGACTCACCGAGTGCCTGCATTATTCCATTTAAACTACTCTACACTTATAATCCAATCATTTGATAATCATTTGCTCTCCAGTTGGGTGCTGTACCTGCATGTTTTATATTTGCTGAGGTGATATCTGCCATCAGTAATATTACTGTCAGTGTACAGGTCCAGTAGTTTATTATATTAGATTGACAGTGAAACTCGAGTTTATAGGTTAGTACAAGAAGAAAATGTCTGTCAAACGATTGTTGGAAAAGCCAAATGCTTCAGGGAAGAAGGGAACCTACTCCTGTAGCAACATTGGAAACAGATTCTGGGAACCTTAGATGGACAAAGACTGGACACCAAACTAGTGCAAAGTAATGAACATTATCACTATTTACATGAGGTGCAGAGTGAGTACAGACCTAACTAGAACCTTCACTTGGGATCACTAATGACATTGTCTGGTTATATGTATCTAGTCATTAATGCTAGGTACTTCAATTTTTTGCCAGGTTTTTTACTCCACTCATTTTCCTATTAACAATGAAGTGGAGGTGCCAGTTTTGGGCTGAGGTACCCCTTAGGTCGACCTCAACTGGAATCTTGGGTTCATGTCACTCGACAGGTGACCCGACTACGCTATACACTCACACACACACAACCACACATACACTTACACTCATACAGACCCGGTCTCAAACACATGCTCTCTCACAGACACACACTCATGCATGCACCCTCTCTCAGGCACACAAATGCACACACTTTATCAAACATGCATGCACACTCACCCTCATATCCTCTCTCCCTCTCTCCCACACTTACACACACTCTCTCTCTCTCTCACATACACACACACATATATATGTCTATTGAGTGAATTTGCATTTGCAGAGTTGTATTTGCAGAAGCATTCTATTTTGTTAAAAAAAACTCTGTAAGCAGTCAGTCCATGTGACATTTTATAAATTCCTACTGTGGAAATAAGCCAGTCTGACTCAAAGTTGGAATACAGTCCTCACACCTTTAATGCATTGTCTGAGCTGAGATGCCAAACGCTTTTAAATGAAACCTTAAGTTGTCTCAGGAGTGTGACTTGAAAGGAGTTCTGGGATTTACATATTAATCAATCAAAACCTGTATCCCCATTCTAGGTGATTAAAGAGTTAACACCTACATCACATCAGTTGTCTGAAACTTTGATCTTTTACTATAAATTCTGTGTCCTAGGATCCTGCCCCACTAGCTACCTGATGAAGGAGCAGCTCTCCGAAAGCTTGCACTTTCAAATAAACCTGTTGGACTATAACCTGGTGTTGTGTGATTTTTAACTTTCTCATATTAGCATTATCCTATATCCCTCTATTTCCCACCAACCCCTCAATCCATGAAACAAAGTCACTGACACAATGCCTAAGTCATGGAGAGATATACTGCACTAATTAGAAACATAGAAATAAAGAGAATAAGTGTAGAACTGGGCCATTCAGCTCTTCAAGCCTATTGTTCTATTCATTATGATTATGGCTGGTCATCCAACTCAATAACCTGTTCCCACTTTCTCCCCATATCCTTTGATCCCATTATCACTAACGCCTTCTTGAAAACAGTCCATTTTTAGGCCTTATCCATTTTCTGAGGCAGAAAATGACATAAGTGCATTACTCTCTGATCAGTGTGCACAAGGTAAGTCTGGTAATGAAGTAATTCACTGAAAACTTTGCCTTTTGTATGCATATCTTGGCCTTACACTCCATATATGGATTCTATACCAGGTGCAAACTGATGAATGTTTATTAACATTTGGATGAAATTATATAACAGGAATTCTCGAGAACCTCCTTCACTCAAGTCCACGTGATCTGACATCAGCTGACATTCTTCATAGAATCCATACAGTGCAAGAAGAGGCCATTCATTCCAAGGAATCTGCATCAACCCTCCAAACAGCATCCTACCCAGACCCAACCCCCATTCTATCCCTGTATCCTCGCATTCCCCCATGTCTAACCCACCTAGACTGCACATGTCTGGACACTGTGGGCAATTTAGCATTGCCCAATCCACTTAATTTTTAGTCCGTGGGAGGAAACCAGAACACCCAGAGGAAACCCATGCAGACACAGGGAGAATGTGCAAACTCCACACAGTTGCCCGAGAGTGGAACCTGGGTCTCTGGCACTATGAGGCAGCAGTTCTAACCACTGAGCCACTATATCACCCTGGTGGTGCAACCTGTCTTATGTGAGTGTAGTTATTAACTCCATATGTCAGCCTATCTATGATCCAATTTCTGCTTGACATGGTTGGTTATAAATACAAATTTTCCTCAGCATTTAAGAAGAAAGCCAACTTATTGTGGCAACTTGGGATAGGCATGATTAAGGCCTTAATAATGTACTAAATGTTTTTAAAAAAGCCCCAGCTGCAAATCAAATTCAATGGAAAAGGTTTAAAAAACTATTCCAAGAAGATGTATTCCAGAACATGCCATTGTTCTGGACAAGATTTACCCCTCAACCAGGACTAATAAAATTAGCAACTTATCTCATTGCATACTATTCATGTGAGGTGTTGAAACAGTGACATTTCAAAAACAATTAATTAGCTGCGAAATCTTTTTAAATAAAAATTTATATGTTTACATTGTTTTTTATTTCTTTCTATTAATTTATTCAACTAAAAAAACAAATTACTTCTTCAAAAGAAAGAGAAAACTTTTTAATATCAAATTTTACCCCAACAATCCCTCCAATGAGATTTTGAAGAGATTGCTATCTATATATTCCAAAGCTAAATCAATTATCACTTTTCATAGAATCATAGAGATGTACAACATGGAAACAGACCCTTTGTTCTAACCCATACATGTCGACCCGATATCCTAAATTGATCTCGTCCCATTTGCCAGCATTTCTCTCTAAATCCTTCCTATTCATATACACATCCAGATGCGTAAATATTGGAATTATACCAGCCTCCATCACTTCCTTTGGAAACTCATTCCACACATGCACCATCCTCTGCATGAAACAGTTGCTCCTTTGGTCCCTTCGAAATCTTTCTCCTCTCACCTTAAACCTTTGCCCTCTAGTTTTGAACTCGGCTTCCCTGGGAAAACGACCTTGGCTATTCACCTTATCCATGCCCCTCATTATTTTATAAATGCCTAGAAGGTCGCCCTTCAGCCTCTGACGTCCCAGGGTAAAAAGCCCCAGCCTGTTCAGCCTCTCCCTATAGCTCAAACCCTCCAAACCCAGCAACATCCTTTTCTAAACCCTTTCAAGTTTAACATTTTTCCTGAAGCAGGGAGAGCAGAATCGAATGTAGTTTTCCAAAAGTGGCCCAACCGATGTTCTGTCAAGCCACAACATGACATCTCAACTCCTATCTACATCCAACTTGGATATAAATCTCTTTCACTTCTTCCTGTTATGGCAGCAGCTTTATATTGGTTCCATTTGTTGAAGACACCAAGATGGTGCCATTCCTTCACACGTGTAACAATAAACAATACAAAATGAGCAATGGAGACATCTGATTTCTAGAATCGGTGAGTATCTCCCCCACAGGCAAGATCTTGCATGTAGCTGAACCTAAAGATGCAACAATAGGAAAAAGGTCCCTTATTTTTACAAAGATTTACAATCACCTTTGATAGCTCAATGCATGAACAAGACTAGTGCTAAAAATTCCAGACCAGAACCTGGTCACCAGTCTTTTCGGAGTGCATGGATCTCAGTTTGTGTGATGGAAAAGACATCATCAGCTGATTTTTTGCACTGGTGAGTTGGGAGCACAGATGCAATACAATGCCAAGCTTCACAAACCTGAATGAGCAAAACTGCCACGGAACTTCAGATTTCCATTCCTGAAGGGCCAAGTTTCTGAGAGTCATAATGAGTGACCCTGGAACTACTGCACAGGCTGCTGGGTGTGAAGATAGTCTGGGTGAACTGGCACCTTGCCTAAAATAAAGTAAAAAGCCACAAGACAAAAAGAAGCCCTCACCCCTCACATCGCCTCACCTCTAAGATATTCCTTATGTCGCATCAATGACAACTCATGGCTCTTCTGCCCACTCATGGACCTCCTTGCCAGCCATTGACTCTCTGTCCACTGGCATAGACATTTATAAACCCTGAAGAAGGGCTTATGCCCGAAACGTCGATTCTCCTGTTCCTTGGATGCTGCCTGACCTGCTGCGCTTTTCCGGCAACACATTTTCAGCACTGATCTCCAGCATCTGCAGTCCTCACTTTCTCCTTTATAAACCCTATGACAATTTAATTCCAATTTATGTCAGCCATCAATCTTACTCTGCCAAATCAGCCAGTAACTAACATGCTGAGATTAAATAAAATTAGAACATAGAACATTACAGCTTAGTACAGGCCCTTTGGCCCTCGATGTTGCGCTGACCTGTGGAACCTATCCAAAGCCCATCTAACCTACTTTTTCCATTCTCAATCATATGCCTATCCAATGACCATTTAAATGCCCTTAAAGTTGGCAAGTCTATTACTGTTGCAGGCAGTGCGTTCCACGTCCCTATTACTCTCTGAGTTATGAAACTACCTTTAACATCTGTCCTATATCTATCGCCCCTCAATTTAAAGCTAAGTCTAATCGTGCTAGCCATCACCATCCGAGGAAAAAGGCTCTCACTGTCCAACTTATCTAACCCTCTGATTATCTTATTTGTCTCAATAAAATTACCTCTCAACCTTCTTCTCTCTAACAAAAACAGCCTCAGTTCCCTCAGCCTTTCCTCATAAGACCTTCCCTCCATACCAGGCAACATCCTAGTAAATCTCCTCTGAACTCTTTCCAAGCTTCCACATCCTTCCTATAATGCGAAGACCAGAATACTCCAAATGTAGTCACACCAGAGTTTTGTACAGCTGTACCACGATCTCATGGTTCCAAAACTCAGTCCCTCTATCAGTAAAAGCTAACACATCGTATGACTTCTTAACAACTCTATCAACCTGTGTGGCAACTTTCAGGGATCCATGTACCCTAGACACCGCAATCTCTCTGCTCATCTACACTACCAAGAATCTTACCATTAGCCCAGTACTCTTTATTCCTGTTACTCCTTCCAAAGTGAATCACCTCACACCTTTCCACATTAAACTCCATTTGCTACCCCTCAGCCCAGCTCTACAGCTTATCTATCTCTCTCTGTAACCTACAACATCCTTCATCACTATTCACAACTCTACCGACCTTAGTGTCATCTGCAAATTTGCTAACCTATCCTTCTATGCCCTCATCCAGTTTATTTATAAAAATGACAAACAACAGTGGACCCAAAACAGATCCTTGTGGTACCCCACTCGTAATTGAACTCCAGGATGAATATTTCCCATCACCCATCACCTTCTGCCTTCATTCAGCTAGCCAATTTCTGATCCAAACCGTTAAATCACCCTCAATCCCATGCCTCCGTATTTTGTGCAATAGCCTACCAGAGGGAACCTTGTCAAACACCTTGCTGAAGTCCATATACACCACATCAACTGCTTTACCCTCATCCACCTGTTTGGTCACCTTCTCAAAGAACTCAATAAGGTTTGTGAGGCACAACCTCCCCTTCACAAAACAGTGTTGACTATCCCTAATCAACTTATTCCTTTCTAGATAATTTTCAATCCTATGTCTTATAACCCTTTCCAAAACTTTGCCCACAACTGAAGGAAGGCTCACAGGTCTATAATTTCCAGAGTTGTCTCTACTTCCCTTCTTAAACAAGGGAACAACATTTGCTATGCCCCAGTCTTCTGGCACTATTCCTGGAGACAATGACGACAAAACGATCAAAGCCGAAGGCTCAGCAATCTCCTCCCTGGCTTCCCAGAGAATCCGAGGATAAATTCCATCCAGCCCAGGGGACTTATCTATTTTTACACTTTCCAGAATTGCTAACACCTCCTCCTTATGCACCTCAATCCCATCTAGTCTAGTAGCCTGTACCTCAGTATTGTCCTCAACCACATTGTTTTTCTCAAGTGTGAATACTGACAAAAATATTATTTAGCACTTTCCCTATCTCCTCTGACTCCATGCATAACTTCCTATTACTATCCTTGATTGGCGCTAATCTTACTCCAGTCTTTTATTCCTGATACACCTAGAGAAATCCTGAGGTTTTTCCTTGATCCTATCTACCAATGACTTCTCATGTCCCCTCCTGGCTCTTCTTAGCTCTGTCTTTAGGTCTTTCCTAGCTTACTTGTAACTCTCAAGTGCCATAACTGAGCCATCACATCTCATCCTAACATAAGCCTTATTTTTCCTCTTGACAAGAGATTCAACTTCCTTAGTAAACCATGACTCCCACGCTTGACAATGTCCTCCCTGCCTGACCAGTACATACTTATCAAGGACCCGCTGCAGTTGGTTCTTGAATAAGCTGCAAATTTCAACCGTGCTCATCCCCTGCAGTTTCCTTCTCCATCCTATGCATCTTAAATCTTGCCTAATCGTGTCATAATTGCCTTTCTCCCAGCTATAGGTTTTGCCCTGCGGTATATGACAAGAGATTCAACTTCCTTAGTAAACCATGGCTCCCACGCTTGACAATTTCCTCCCTGCCTGACCAGTACATACTTATCAAGGACCCGCTGCAGTTGGTTCTTGAATAAGCTGCAAATTTCAACCGTACCCATCCCCTGCAGTTTCCTTCTCCATCCTATGCATCTTAAATCTTGCCTAATCGTGTCATAATTGCCTTTCTCCCAGCTATAGGTTTTGCCCTGCGGTATATACCTATTCCTTTCTATCACTGAAGTAAACATAAATGAATTGTGGTCACTATCACCAAAGTGCTAACCTAGCTCCAAATCTAATACGTGGCTGGGTTCATTATCCAGTACCAAATCCAATGTGGCCTCACCCCTTGTTGGCCTGTTTACATGCTGTGTCAGGAAACCCTCCTGCACACAATAGACAAAAGTTGATCTATCTAAAGTACTTGAACTATACAATTCCCAGTCAATATTTGGGAAGTCCCCCATAACAACTACTCTTTCCCTCTCGCTCTTATCGAGGATCCTATCCTATCCTCTACATCTCTGGAACCATTTGGAGGCTAAAAGAAAACTCCCAACAGAGTGTCTTCTCCTTTCCTGTTTCTAAGCTCAACCCATACTACCTCAGAAGATGAGTCGTCAAACATCCTTTCTGCCACTGTAATAAATTCTTAAGTATCTATTGATAAATTCACCATTTCAGAAAAATTAGTTTCATTTTTCTGAAATTTCCTTCAATCCCTCAGAAAGAAATGCGGCTCAATTCAGTCTCACTTCAAAGAGTCTAGAATAAGATTGTAAACCCTAAGATTCAGCACTAACCCTGAAATGAGAGTAAAATTTCAAGTTTCTTTTTGACATTGCAAAGAGATTTCTTTTTCAGATATTTAAAGTGCAGAAGTTTTAAATGCTTTGACCACTTGAAAGCCCCCTTTGATGGATGGTTTTCCTCAGCTCAGTGTGATAACTCTATGGACAGCCCTTTTAATAGTTGCTTTTGAAAATACTGTTGGTGGTTCCAATCAGATTGACCAATCCTATTAGGTTGTGTATTTTTTAAGCATACGCTCATGTCTACTTTTAACAATCCCAAAGGGCACCTGGTGTATGCGAAGGTCCATGTTCAAAAGTGTACCCTATCTCTACAAAGGACTCCACAAAATTTTGATCTGCTCTTACCAGTTTGCATCTGTACTCATCATGTTATCCACATTCAGATTGGTTGATTTATTGTTGTCACATGTACTGTGTTACGGTGAAAACTACCATGCCAAGTGTATTAGGGTAGGAGAATAGAGTGCAGAATACAGTGTTATAGCTGCAGAGAAGTTGCAGAGAGATACATCAGCATTAACATTTGAGAGCTCCATAACAACAGGGAAGAAGCTATCCTTGAATCTATTCATGCATGTATTCAAACTTTTATATCTTATGCCGGACGGAAGAAGGTGGAAGAGAGTATGACTGTGAGGGGTCTTTGATTATGTTGGCTGCTTTCCTGAGGCAGCAGAAAGTATAAATGGATAGCTGATGAAAATAGTTGATGCAAATAAGAGGTGACTGGATTCAACTGTCTTTCTATAAGGCCAGCAGCCTCTGTGAATATCAAAGGGGCAATTTGGAACCCACTCTCATTCTTCCCACATTGTATCCACAAAATTGATGATGGTAAAAAGGTGGAACTTCTGATCTGGGTGACCAGAGACACTTTAGATAGATGCTCTCTTGTCATTGCAAAGATGTAGGTGTAAAACTGTTTTTATACTCCAAGTATGGATCAAGTTGGCATGGTGGCTCAGTGGGTAGCACTGCTGCCTCAGAGCACCAGGGATCTGGGTTCAATCCTATCATTGGGCAAACATCTGTGTGGAGTTTGTACATTCTCCCCGTATCTATTTGTGGTCCGGTTTCCTCCCATAATCCAAAGGTGTGCAGGTCAGGTGAATTGGCCATGCTATAAATTGCCCAGAGTGTTAGGTGCATTAGTCAGGAGGAAATGTAGGGGAATGGGTCTGGGTTGGTTACCCTACAGACGGTCAGTGTGGACTTGTTGGGCCAAATGGCCTGTTTTCATACTGTAGAGAATCTAATTAATCCAAGACTCTCACTCATACAGACGTCAGGAAAGGAATTTGGGCCTTAGTTTCTATGCAATCAAGAGATTTTGCTGTCAGTAAGGATAGAAGAGAGCAGAAAATGTGAATGATCATTTCCATGATTGTACATTTGTCATTTAGCTAGTTTTCTTTGATACATTTAGAGATGCTATCGCACACAACTGAGCGACTTTCCCACTACCAAATTACCATGACATTTTTCTTTTTTTTGTTTTAAGATTACTAACTACTACCACAAAAACATCTTGCAGCCAATTGGACATTTGCAAGCCAAGTAAAGGGGAGGTGGTAGGGTGAGGGAGAAGGGACTAAATCAAAGCAGAGTTGGAGTGGGAAATAAACACTGTATCCCTCTGCGAGACCCACCTTTCTCTAAAGGCATGAAGTGCAATGATAGACACTGCATGCTCCATCTCACAGAACACCCTTGCATGGCAGCTGCAAGCACTTCTTGTACAGAATTAGGAATAGTTAAATAATTTGAGGTTTCTATGAATTGGATTCAGATGCCCTAACATACTTCAGTTAGATAATTACAGTGACAGAGGTTTGCAGCATGGACACAGGCCCTTCAGCCCAGCTTGACCATGTTGTACTGAAAGAAACTTTCATTCCATATCCAGGATTTAAATCTAGGAATCAAAATCAAAAGGTGAAAGAAATGCCAGCTCCAACACGCTCAAAGCCAATGATATTGGATAGAGATGACTGTCAATATACTTGAAAGAAAAGGCGACAGGTAAGGCTTCCCCACTTCAGACAGTGTGATGAGTAACTGCAGCTGTTTAATTATCATTGTTAAAGGAATACACGAATGTTAATGAAGACATTTTCATTCCCGTATATCTCCAAACCTATTTTATGGCATTCAACTCTCAGGATTTGCATAAACAATTTTGTTGATGTCTTGAAGAACAGCAAAGACAAATTCTGAAAACCAGAAAAAGACTTGCTGCTCAAAAAGGGGTAACTAGTAACATGTAGTGGGTTGTCAGCAAAGCTGGGGTTAGAAGTAACAGAAAAGAAAGTATCAAAAGCTGTTAGCTGATTCCAGTGGAAGATAAATAGCAACAACACTCAAATATTTCAGTCTGACAAAAAGTCACAAAGCTGTAATGATGACTCAGTTTCTCTCACCACATACATTGTCTGACCTACTCAACATTTCCAGCATTTTTTGGTGCTATTTCAGCATCTGCAATAACTTGGTCAAATACCTGTCATGAATTACAAATTTCGAATCACCTGTGTAGACCCTGCTCATTAAAAATATTTTTAAATCGACCTCTTCAAACACGTTACTGCATACCTCTGCTGCTCCTGCACCACAAAACATGTTCCTCGCTTGATATCCTTTTAAACTGATCCCCCAACTAACCTACATTTTTTACATTGTGAATCTTGCTTCCTCTTTATGAAAAAATCTGGCAGAATCTGTGGTACAACAGGATTTATCTTCTAAGTAATTAGATAACACAGTTGGTGGATTATTGGAGCGTGATTGATGACATTGAGATGTGCCTAATGACTCTTGCCAGCTTTATGTAGCACAGAGACCTGGATTTGTTAATATGAAACAAATGCATTGTTTTGTTGAAAGTACAAATACAAAATGGATGAAAATGCAACAAAAAGAAAATCAATCGTCCTGTTGCTGCTGCAACTATCATATCAAATAGTGAGTGTTTGCTGGTAATTGGAGAGTGAATGAGAAGACAAAGCAATTACATGGCTATCAAACACATCATACAATCCAGAATGCTTCACAAATTCTGTTTGGTAATTCATACTTTATAAAAAATAGCCTAATAGATCACAATTGTAATTACAATAAAGTGTGACATGTACTGTTTCACTTAAATGATTTTGTGTTCATTAAGGTGTGAGTCTTTAGCACTCCACAATAAGACAGCACTGAAGCTTTTCAGGAAATCAGGACTCAACATCAAGGGTTTCTCAATATAGCACATTGTGATGGAGAATAAAAAAACTCCCAATACTGTTTCATTGAGCATTCCCAGCTGGGTCCACTTGAGTGTGAAGGTTACTCCACACTGTCTTTAATGCATCCTTGCCCCACACTCAAAACACTAAATTTTCACAGGGTACACATTTGTCTGATTTGTTAAAAAATGAACTGATATCTACACAATTGGTTGTCAAAGGAGAAGAAGACACCAGCTACTAAAGGGACAGTGCACATTTACAGAATAGTCTATCAACAGAAAGATAAACATTAGAATCAGAAAGATAATTAAATTTTATAAAGTTAAAAATCACACAACACCAGGTTATAGTCCAACAGGTTTATTTGGAAATAAACCCGTTGGACTGTAGCCTGGTGTTGTGTGAATTTTAACTTTGTCCGACCCCCCCACAACCCCCCATTCCATCCAACACCAGCATCTCCACATCGTAGATTTTATAGTCACATGTACTCAAATACATGAGTACAGTGAAAAGTGTACAATGTCATCATTCCTGACGTCATTTTACGTACAAAGGTTTATTGGTACAAAATCTTAGGTACACTGTAGAAAAATAAGGAAACATAATTAAAAGTTCAACATTGAAGTCTCTTTGTAAAACATAGAAAAATAAAGAAATAGAAGTTCAATATTGCAGTCCTTCTTAAGTGCTTAGCAGTGTTGGTCTTGAACTCCCACAAGGGTTCACTGTCCTCAGAGCTAGACTCGATCTCCCTGCATTTGGTGCAGCTGCAGATGCTGGGAGACATCAGGCTACCTGCTCTCACCACTGCCATCGATACCAGGAGACCTATATCGCCACTGAGTCGGCTCGCTATCCTCTGTGTTGGGCTCGTTCCCATGCTATCCCCCACACTCTCTCACCGTCTCCTGTGATGGCTTGATCTCACCACAGATGGTAAGTAGATTTAAGTATGAAAGAAAAAGCTGTGAAGGAAGAAAAAAATGTAAAAGTGGGTACAGCAACTACTCATAGTACAAGGCCAGTCCACATTTGCCCAGTAATTGTCAGCGAGACAGTACAGTACATACGGCCCCAACTGACTGTTGCACACCATGCTCAATATTACCCTAGAGAGGGTAAATACATTATCATCAAAACATGGTATATTAGACTAAATCCAATGTTTAATCCCTCACATGCCCTTGCGCATTTCTATTTAAGACTTAGTCAATTTCACTGCCTCTAGCTCCAAGTTATTTCTTTAAGGAGCCTGAAAACAACCAAAATCCTTCACTTCCCAGGTCTCCCATTTCCTAGGGTTTTCAGGCTTTTAAAGCACTAAGCTTGACAGAGGCTAATCAGTGAATTATCAACTCTAATAAAAGGTCATCGATCTGAAACATTAGCTGTTTTTATCTCTCCACAGCTGCTGCTTGACCTGCTGGGCATTTATAATATTTTCTACTTTTTGTTCGGATGTCATGTATCCACAGTACTTTTCTTATGCTCTTGTTGTTCTTAAGCATGTGGTGCCCTACACAATGTCACCAAGGTGCCTTGATGAGAAATCTACAGGAGTAATCACATCTCCCTATTAGACCATCAGATCCCATACTACTCATTAATCAATACTTTCTGACTTATTTCATCTTCTCTTGTACAGGCACTCTTCAACCTGACTGGTATACTGCATTACGAGATTTAGTCCTTCATGGAGATTGACAATCGATGTTTAAACAGAATTTAGTACATAATGAGTGACACCAGGAAATAGGCAGCTTTCATTAGACCACCACAGAGGACACCAGACTGACAGCTGACATTATCCCTTTAATCGATAAACATCAGTCTTCCTTCCTTACAATGGAATGAAGCAATGCATGAATACGTTTTTCTCTCTCTGCAGATGGGATGCCACAATTGTTTATATAATTTATATGCATGAAAAATCTACAACTGTCTGACTGTCCTCCAGAAACCTCCTGATAGAATCATAGAAATTTACAATACAGAAGGTGGCCATTTGACCCATCCTGTTTATACTGGCTCCTGAAAGAGTGTGTTACGTATGCCAACCTTTTGGAATCTGGTATGGAAAATAGTGGTGCCTGATAAGGAGGGTTTTATAGACAATGAATGACTTTAAAATGCAATATATGGGGCAAACATTGAATCCATTTCCACTTTGTAAGATCCCAAAGCAGGTCGTCTGATTTTTATAGCATTATTTGAGGGAAAATATTTGGACAGATAAAGGGTTCCTTGTTTTTCCACAGGTAATACCACACGACCTCAGAACTTGCAGTATGAATTCTCATGACAGGGATGAAGTCTGGCTAAACAGAGTTGAGGTACAGTTCTAATTGAATGGTGGAGCACACCCAAGTCACTGGTCTACGCCTGTTGCTATATTTCTTTGAGGTTAATATCTAGAAATGCAACATTGGGTCAATGTGATTGTAGAAACATGTGAGAGCATTAATAACTGAACTAAGTTGAAACAGAAACATGAAATGTGTTGATAAAAAATTATCCAGTGCAGGAAGAATGGGATGTGAGAGAAGGGTGTAAAAGTGCCAGAATAAACTGACAGGAAACATCAGAATGGGAATAGGTGGTTCAATATAGATTCATATTTCAATAAAACCATGTCTTTCAACTGAATTGACTGTGTTTGTTTCCAGATGCCTTAATATCTGAAGTTTTGAAATGTTTAATTCACAATGGTTTTGGAGAGAAAGCTTCAGATTCCATGAGCCTTTGTGCAGAAATGGTTCCTGATTTCAGCACTGATTAACCTTGTTCAATTTTAATGGTAATACCCCATTGAATTGGACTCCCCCATCAGAGAAGATAGTTCCTATCTATCCTAACAAATAACTTAATTCTTTTTAGTACTGCAACCAGATAATCCCATAGTCTTCTTATACTCAAGGGAAGCCTAATCTTTGCAACCTATCTTCAGAATTTAACTTCCTCAATGCTAACAATCTGTGGAATGTAGTTTGCACATTAATCAAGACCAATGCATCCTGGTTCAGGCCCAGAAATGAATGCCATTTTGAGCATGGTTTCGAACCAGGGCTTTAAACACTGGAGTAAAGCTGGGTCCAGCTAGTGTCCAACCACATTGAGATTAAGGCTAACATTCCGTGTACAAGTGACAGGATGATCTGGCAAAAAAAAAATTGGGGCAAATCCGACTAGCAGTGAGTATAGTGTCAATGAGTTAAGTTAAACATTTCATCTGCCCACAACATTCCTTTACCTCTAATCCCTTCCCAACTGAAATCCTGCCAGGGTTTCTCTAGCTCCATTACTATTCTGTGAATCTTGTCATGACCTTGATCGATCCTCTATTTCTAAATGTCTGGCTTTTGAGAAGCTAAGTATTGTCAGATATAGTGTGGGCCCTTTTCTAAGTCAATCATTAGCTGGCAAGGTTTCAGGTTTGTTGTACAATGCACTATTGACTGAGTTGTGTTTAAATCACTAGGGTTAATCTTGAAGTTGACCATGTTTAGGCTCAGGATACATTTGATGATAAACTCTGTTCAGTTACACTGCCCTTTAGCTATTTCAGCTGAGGCTGTAACCTATATTTTGTTACAGTAGATTTGAATGGGGAAGAAAAAAAACAGTGCTAGTCCAGCCCATATAATTTGAAGCAGTTGACCCCTCCCATCACATAGTCACACTTAGAGAATGAAACAATTTATCACAACAGCAGGACAATGGTCGAGGGCATCCTCAGGGCTCTGAATGTGTATTTATTAACACTTCATTACCTACAACATGTCAAGGCTTTCATCCAGTCGAAAATTCAAGAGATTTTATTTATCAAAGCAAAATCAGTAATGTCAGCAAGATAAAATACTTCCGCAAAAATATTCCTGCGGCCTAGTGAGAGTAAATTCACCAGAAATTATACTGAGTCATACAGCCAAACATTAATTAATTGATCTCATGATATTCATTGTTTCCGGCTAGAGAAGTAGCAACAATTCCTGTCCCTAATTATTATCCATGCTTCTGAACAAGGGAGGGTATAAATATTGTTCCTGTGTTCAAGTTTTATGCAGTGGCTTGATTTTGAACAATGTCCAGTTTACATGTCAAGTGACAACAGGTCTGGAGTTACTTGTGATTCCATCCACAGTCATATCCTCCACTGGAACTTGCTGTTTTGGCTTAGGCACAAGAAATGACGATACAGATGATGTGCCTAAGAGAGGTCTGTAATATGTGGTGTTGACTAAGACACTTACGAACATCACTAAAATGGGGCTAAAGCCCAATAGGGCTCCTGAAACTGATTGAATGCACACTAGGATATTAAAGGAAGTAGCAACAGAGATAGTGTATATACAGGTAGTAATTGTCCAAGAATCCTTAGACTTGGGGAGGTAAGGTGGCTGAGTGGTTAGCACTGTTGCTTCACAGCTCCAGGAACTCAGGTTCAACTCCACCCTCATGCAACTGTTTGTGTGGAATTTGCAAATTTTCCTTGTGTCTGCATGGGTTTCATTTGGATGTTCCAGTTTTGTCCCAGAGTTGCATGATGTGTATGCTAGGTGCATTATCCATGTTAAATTGCCCATAGTGTACAGAAATGTGTGGGCTAGTTGGATTAGTATGGCAAATGTGGGGATAGGGGTGGGTCCGAGTGGGATGCTCTTCAGTGTGAAATTGATGGGCCGAATGATTCTATGATTCTATGATTCTGAGAAAGTCCCAGACTATTGAAAAGTGCTAATGTGACATCCTTACTTGAAAAAGGGAGGAGGCAAAAACAAATGACTACAGGGCAATTAGCTTAAAGTCTACAATTGGGAAAATGTTAGAGTCTATTATAAAGGATGCAATAACAGAGCATTTATAAATACATAATATTATCAGGCAAATTTGCAAAGGGGAAACCATGCATGACAAATTTACAAAAATTCTTTCACGAGATAACAAGCAGTGTAGCTAAAGGGAAAGCAGTAAGTCGAATATATTTGGATTTTCAGGAGGCATTTGATAAGGTGCCACACCCCCTTATGCTACTTAATAAGATAAGAGCCCATGACGTTTGAAGTAGCATATCAGCAAATCTCGAGGATTGGCTAAATAGTAGAAGACAGAGAGTCAGGACAAGGGAACATTTTCAGGATGACAAACTGTAACTAGTGGAGTAACATAGGGACCACTGCTAGGGCAATTATTTACACGACATGTACATTAATTACTTGAATGTGAAAGTACTATAGCTGACGTAGATGATGCAAAAGTAGATGTGAAGGTGAATGGTGAGGGTGACACAAAGAGCCTGCAGATGGATAGAAAAGTTAAACACCCAGGTTTCCTCCAGGTGCTCAGTTTCCTCCCACAGTCCAATGATGGACTGGTTAGTTGGATTGGCCATGCTAAATTTCCCATAGTGTTCTGGGATGTGTAGATTAGATGCATTAGTCAGAGGAAATGTAGAGTAATAGGGTAGGGGAATGGGACTGGATAGTCTTCGAAGTTCAGTGTGGACTGGTTGGGCCTATTGGCCTGTTTTCACACTGTATGGTGTCTATGGTTCTTTGATACAAATGAGCAAAGACTTAGCAGATGAGATGTAGAATGAGAAAATGTGAGATTATGCACTTTTGTCAGGAAAAACAGAGAGGGTGAATATTATTTCAATGGAGAAAGGCTGCAGAAGGCTACAGGCAGAGTGATTTGGGGGTCCTCATGCTTGAATCACAAAAAGCTAGCCTCAAAGTGCCATGGGTAATAGGGAAGGCAAATGGAATGTCAGTCTTTATTTCAAAGATAATGGAATATCGAATTAAGGAGAATCTGTTAAACCCACATAACGTATCAGTGGGCCTGTATCTACAGGAAGGGTTTGGAGGGAAGTGGGTCGAGTGCTCGAAGGTGGGACTAGATTGGATTGGGCTACCTAGTCGGCATGGACGGTTGGAATGAAGGGTCAGTTTTCATGCTGTACACCTCTATGACTCTATGACTCTAATACTAAGAATAGTTTTGGGATTCTTATCTAAGGAAAATATATTAGCAATAGAAGAAGTTCACAGAATATTCACTCAGCTGAGAACGCTGAGAACATATTAAGTAAGTTAAGCCGATACTCATTGGATTTTAAATGAATGACAGGCAGCCCTTTTGGAAAATACAGGATTCTTGACAGTGTAGGTGAGGAGACGATGTTTCGCCTGTGACAGTCAAGAACCAAATCTCCGCGACATTGATGACGGCATTGGCGCCACCTCGTGCTCCCGCGAGGAGGTTGAGCAATTCATCAACTTCACCAACACATTCCACCCTGACCTTAAATTTACCTGGACCATCTCTGACACCTCCCTCCCCTTCCTGGACCTCTCCATCTCCATTAATGACGACCGACTTGACACCGACATTTTTTACAAACCCACTGACTCCCACAGCTACCTGGATTACACCTCTTCCCACCCTACCTCTTGCAAAAATGCCATCCCGTACTCCCAATTCCTCCGCCTCCGCACTGAATTCACATTGCACCATACACCATGTTGGGATTCAAACCTTGTCCTAGCACATTAGTTTTGGTCTCTGTATTACTAGTCCAGTGACATTATCACTACTCCACCACCTCTCTATAAACTTGTTCTTTTTTCAATTTTCCCATTCCCCTTTATTTCCATAGAAATCCACTGAACAAAATATCCTCATGCGTGGAAGTAGGAGCTGTTATAGCTAATTCATTACTCCAATGAACTACTGTTTTTTGAGCTGAATTTGAGAGATGGTTATATGGAATGGTCCCATTGAAACTTTGAATAAACCTAGATTGTCCCAGACGTAAATCTTGTTTCAGGGTAGCAACTGTCCCAGAGGAACCAGCTTTTGGCAATTTGGCTGTTGGAGTAGCCTGAATTGGGTTGTGAGTCTTGTTTGACTCATCTCACACAGCCGTTCCCATTCTGGGTAGAAGCTGCATCCACATCGTCCAAATTTGTCTTGGAATTGCTTCTCCTGCTTTCTGCTACTGACCAGACTAGATGCCTGGTGACTTCCTCACCTGAATCAGGTGATACCCTGCAAGGGTAGTGATTGGTTCTTGTCTCAGACCTTCCCCGAGGACATGAGGAGTGATAACACACTCAGCACATGACCTCTAAAGTGAGCTTCATCCCCACCCCCATTCACCCATTGTACTCTTTGCTACCTTCCCCTACCCTCCTCCCTGACCTATCACCTTCATCTCCACCCCCACTCACCTATTGTACTCTATGCTACTTTCTCCCCACCCCCACCCTCCTCTCATTTATCTCTCCACCCTTCAGGCACTCTGCCTGATGAAAGGCTTTTGTCTGAAACGTTGATTTACCTGCTGCTTGGATGCTGTCTGAACTGCTGTGCTTTTCCAGCACCATTCTAATCCAGGACATAATCTTAGAATAAGGGCTTGCACATTTAAGAGAGAGACCAGGAAGGATTCCTTCTGTCAGAGAGTAGTGAATCTGCTTGTACCCCTATGACTTATAGTCTGTTTTGTTTTAACTCTTCTCTCTGTGGTTACATAAAGAACTGATGCAAATGCAGAACGAGATAAAACAAAGTTTCAGTCCTGCCTAAACTACGACACTCACTGTCAGCAAAGTTATAAACACAATTTTGTTATCTCTACACCAGCAAAGAATTTCTCTTAATTAATTTAAAGGTGTGGGTGTGGCTAGCCAGGCGAGCATTCCCTGCACCTCTCTAATTGCCCAGGAGAGCAGTTAAGAGTCAACCACATCACTGTGAGTCTGGAATCATATATAGGCCAGACCAGGTGAGGATGGCAGTTTCTTTCCCGAAAGTATATCAGAGAACCAGATGGATTTTCCCAACAGATAGCAGTGAAACAGAAATAATTGAGTCGGGGAGGGCAGAAAACAGAGAAATAACAGAGAAAGAATCAAATCATGTCACGTACCTTTCTCTTACAGAAGCAATTGGGTTGATCATGACTTTTAGTCAGCCATCAGTGAAGATCTGAAGCCTTGAACCATCATTGCCCTGAACAATATAACTCATCTCAATGCAACTCCAGGCTTGCGACCAGCTAAGTGCAATGTTAGAGGAGGTTTGTAATCATGGAAAGTGATTAGTTAATGGCAGAAACTCAGTTTTTTTTGTGAATCATTGAGGAACAAACTAATTGAAAATGTACTTTGACTGCACAACTTCACTTGAGGAACTAATTAATTTTTGTCTCCTAAAATGGCCTATGTGAAACCCTGATTGGCATTTTAAACAAACGTGTCTGCTGTTTCTGATGACCTGGACATCAGGGCCCTTTCAAAATGGTTACAATAAGATGGCAAATGTTGCATCAGAGTGTTAACTGTAATATTACCCAATTGCCCTAGCTGTAACAAGCTAAGATCACCTCCACCATCCAGTTAACCATCACTCTACATGACTGGGGTTATAATCAGGCTTTCACCTCTCTTGGAAATTCTTCCTCTTCACCTCTATCATTCACAGAATAACTGGTGATAGATTTTTAAATCCCACAATACAATAGCCTTGGGGATTTTTCCTTTTAAAGCAAAGGTGCTTTTTCAATTACAAATACCTATCAGGCCAGCCACAAATGTTAAGTGCGATATGAAATATCATAACACTGTGATGAATGATTCTGAATGCTAATATCATTAAATCTGCAACCTCCTTTTCTCATCTATCGGCAGAATGACTAATCATTCACATCCTTCCAGTGACTAATGCAGAAATGATGGGTGCAGCTTCTCTTACATATAAAGGATGCTCACTGGATCAGACAGCAGATAATTCAAGTACATTGCAGGGATGACAGATGAAGCTTTTTTTGCCTCTTCTGCAGGATGCATGTTCTGCTTTGCTGAATTCCATTTTCACGTGAATTAGATTGAATTCTAAGAACCCAGACTTCCTGCAGTATCTCATACTTGTGTACAGTGAACAGGATCTGTCAGTCATTGAAGGGGGTATCAGAGCATGGGATTTAATGGAACAATTATAGCTTGGATAAAATATTGAATTGTGCCACATTGGTAAGCCATACATATTTTGTTTCTTTCCCCAATTACCTTCGATCAGTAGGATTAAAATATTTCAAATCTTCTCTCTTTTCCTCTGGTTTCGAGGATGCATTGTTCCTCTGATCTTCCTGGTTCTTTTGTGCCTTCCCCATATGTGGGTTCAGGCAACAGGAGTGAGCTAACTATTTCAACCCTGAAGATATCAGCGGCCATGTTTGATCCGACCCCCTGTCATCATTCACACATGTATCCAACTTCCAGGAAAGACCATGAATAACGATCAGGAGACAAACATTATTTCAAGAGCATTGAGGCCAATTATGGAGCACTGACTAGAACCTCACCATTGTTGCTGTATAGACAGGAGGCTGATTTACATACGCATTTGGAGGCATGCTAAATAATATAAATCAGATTCTTGCCATCTCAACATACCCACCTTCTGGCTTTACATGTAACATTTTCAATGTTTTTTTTTGAATCACTAGTATAACAAAGAAGTTAATAACGATTTTCTATCTCGAGCTAACAACGTTCATAGGCCAATACACATGAAAAAAGAATTATAGGCAGATTGTCATTGGTGGTTGGCTCCACATGAGAGTACCAAAGGGATCAGTTTTATCTCCTTTTTGACACTGAATCTCTTCCCACAGATTCCTAGGTCAAAAATGGTAGCCTGGCTAAAATATTAGAAGACATTTCCTATCTGTGATGTTGAACCCTCGTGGGCAGAGTAGAGGGAATGGCTAAACTACTAAACCTTGCTGATTTACCTCAATTCTGTGTCAGTTTATGTTGGTTTAATATAGGCAGATGTTATCCTTTCTAACTTTTCAATAACTTAACACTCATTCCTCCCCCCTTCATCATCTACTTACTCACCTGATCACATCGATCAGGCAACATGTTGGCCATAATGTTTCATGCTATGGGCTATTTGGACCTTTTAGAGGGCAATGGACACTGCAGGGACTGGAGTGCTTAGCAAGTTTAGAGAAGATTTGTAGCTCAGGTTGATGTTCTGGACATACGTTTGTTCACTGAGCTGGAAAGCCCACTGAAAATGTTACCTAGTAGGGTGACGAAATGTCTGGAAATGAACCTTCCAGCTCAGCAAGCAAACCTTCATCCAGAAAAGGGGTGCTTTATCACACTGGGCGGCATTACTTTGATTTAATAAGTTTCCATTTCGTTATGTAAGTTTCTGTCTTGTCATGCAAGGTTCTGTCTCATCATGCAAGTTTCCATTTCATTATGTAAGTCTCCATTTCATTTTGTTAACCATTAGTTTGCAATTTTGTTACAGTGCCTATTGGGGGCTGTTTAACTGAATTTTGTTTCTGTGAATGAGTAGAAAGGCAGATCTAATTCTTTGCCCCACTTGTGTGGTTACGTCTGCATTTGGGTGTACACCGAGAGGGAGCACTTGGTGCCCATTGGCACAAGAGAGGCTTTCAGAGATTAATGGGCATTTCAGGGTCTGGAGTACATGAACAACAAGGTATTTTAATTTGATTTTAATAAGTGTGCATTCTATTTCTATAAGTTTCTGTTAATGGTTTGATTTTGTTTCTGTAACAGTGGCCCACTACAGGCACTTGTCATCTTAAGGTTGGCTAGGTCCCTCAATCAAAGACAATCTAAAGTCTGCACATTGGGAAGGGAGGACACCAAGAAGAGAAATGTCTTCATTCAGAGGGTAGTAAGCCTGTGGAATGTTCCACCAGACAAGGCTGTGGAGGTAAATTCACTGAATGTATTTAAGAAAGAAATGTATTTGGAAGCTAAGGTTATCAAGGGCAGGATTTTGAGGTAAGGCATCAATTATATTAAATGGTGGAATGAATTCAATGGCTGAATAGTCCACTCTGTTCCTATTTACTATGTTTCTATGCCAGTTTAGCTGTAATTACAAGAATGAAGATACAGAGGCCAGTCACCCTTTTCATTCCACAATCTTCCTTGTCTGAGCAATACTTACCCTTTCCATAACACCCACACAAACACAACGCTTTGTCAGGATTGAATGAGAGCATTGTTTATCGTGAGGGCTTCCATCCATTTGGTGAACTTAACTGTTAATAAACAGTACGAACCACATTAAAAAGGTCAAAGTATGAAGATGCGATTGCAGTTGGAATTGCACAGGGGTTGCAGGCTTCAGCAGTAACTAAATATTTACAGGCAATGAAAGATGGCTTCCCATAATTCAGATCCACTGAAATACATGCAAAAGGAGGTCCTTTCTGCTTTGCTGTGGTGATACTGCTGCACTTGAAGATGCAGCTCCTTCTGAGGTACATCCTCATCATGGCATCTCATGAAACCCCATCCTCTATCCCATAGCATCACTGCATCCTTCAGTTCTTTGGAGGTGAGATTCCAAGAATCAAGCAGCATCCTCTTGTCAGAACAAAACTGGAAGCTGGGGGCATGACCTCTATCAAAACCTGATGTCAAGGTGACAGGTTATATCCCTCAATGGCTCCAACAGAAGGAGATGTTTTATTGCAGGACTGCTGCAAGTACAGCCCCACTACCACTTTCTGTTCTGCACGGCATTCCACACAAGAGGTGTTAAGGTGGTTCCCTGTGTCTTCATTGCATCACAGGAGCACCAGTGCTGGAAGGCCCACAGTAAGAGTCAGCTCCACATCTGCTGGGGGTTGATGCTGGGCCAGGGTTTCCAGATTCACTTGCTCCTTGTCCATCCATACAGCAGACCTTGATGTAGCAGACACAGGGACGAAAACTGCTTCTGTGCAACATTCCATTAGGGACCGAACATTCAGCAGTTGCAGAACACACAAGTAACATTCCAAACAGCATCTGCCAAACCCTGGGACACGGAGACCCCGACAATGGGATGCCACTACATGAGCATACAAATCATTGTCCGGATTCAGACATCTGCTTCTCAAGCTTTTGGGAGAGCATACAGTCAGAGATTGTACAGGTGACAGCAATACCGCGGAACCCTCCATTCACACTTACTCTATCTGGTACCCAAAAAAGACATCACGGTAACGTTGTGGAAGATTGATAGTCCAATGTGAAAAGTGAGCTGCACCTGCACCTTGTGCAGGTTAGGGAACTGTGGATGGTGATTGCTACTTTGGCAGCTAGGGTTAATCTTTCCAGGTCACAAACCATGAAATTGAGTCGTAATGTCGCATGACGTGGTCAAGAGAGTTTGTAGCCCAGATCTTTAGCAGGTCAATCCATGTGCAGCACTTTGTGATCTCAGGTGCCTTTCACCTGCACTGCATGGCTATCTGCTTCATGCTTTACACTTTGAAGAGCCTCACTTCACACAAATGTGGATGCCCCTCCCTCAGAGAATGAAACCTTTACCCACTGCCCCCACCCTTGGCGTGGTGTGAGCCATTCTCATCCCCACAGTGAGCCCACAGACCTTCATATTCCCTTCACAGGCTCCTTTCCTGTCAACACCATCAACGTTCACCTTCCCTACGTTCCAATCCAAACCTGTTTAATTAACTAAAATAAAACAAAGAACTGTGGATGCTAGAAACCTGAAACGAAAACAGAATGTGCTGGAGAAAATCAGCAGGCCTGGTAGCATCTGCGGAGAGAGAAAAACAGAGGAATATTTTGAATCCAGGGTCTTCATTCTGCCGAGGGGTCACTGGACTTGGAACATTAACTCTGATTCGGTCTCTTCACAGATGCTACCAGATCTGTTTAATTATCATTTCATCGCCCCTATTTACCCCCTAAACCCCAGGTATTCCCCATCATTATCCCAGACAGAGCAGAGTCCTGTCCCCCTCAAAGCCAGTGTGATGCTGAATGTCAATGATCCACCCTCCTTCATTATCCTTTCTCTTCTAGGCCTGAGCATTTTTCCCCTTTGTATGTACAGTTGCCCTGCTCTCCCCCACCACCCCCAACCCACTTCATAGCTGTCACCCTCTGTATCACAATTTGATGTCACAATCTCCCATCTGAGTTCCCCAGTTTCCCTACCATAGCAGTGGTAGGGAATTAAACCCCTCCCCCGCCTTTGACATTTGGAGTCATAGAGATGCACAGCACAGAAACAGACCCGTTGGTCCAAGTCATCCATGCTGACCAGATAACCTAAATGAATCTAATCCCATTTGCCTACATTTGGCCCACATCCCTCTAAACCCTTCCTATTCATATATCCATCCAGGTGCCTTTTAAATATTGTCATTGTGCCAGCCTCCACCACCTCTTTTGGCAGCTCATTCCATACACGCACCGCCCTCTGCATGAAAATGTTGCCCCTTAGGTGCCTTTTAAATCTTTTCCGACTCACTTTAAACCTCTAGTTTTGAACTCGGCTACCCCAGGGAAAAGACCTCTGCCGTGATTTTGTAAAGCTCTATAAATTTTAGTGAACGGACCCCGTTGACTGATTTGATGCACAATCACAACTGATGAGTGACTGGATCCCTGAATGATATCTGTGCAGCCCCCTGACTGACTGACTTCCCATTAATTCACCAACTGGTTGCTCTGGACCTACAGGAGTGCCTGTGGTTCACCCCCAGACTGTTATGGCATGGATCCCGTGACCCTGATGGCCCCAAACATCCGACAGACTGTATCCAAGCCCCTGGAGTGAAGGTGGATGCTGTCCTTGACTTACTGTGTCAGGACTCCTTGACTGTCTCCCTTGAGCTGGATGAGGATTATACCCCATAGACTGGCCATTTGACTGAAGTACATGCAGTGTGTTTGCAGTGTTGCTGGTGACATGTGATGCAGGTATGAGATTGAAATACCACGCGGTGCAAGTCCATCCCCTTCAAGGATCAATGCTGACAATCAGAAACTGCCCAGTTTTGTATCAGCACTAAACAGCAACACATGACAGAAGGATTGACTGGGAGTTTTTAATCTCCGACTGAGGAAGCAAAGCATAAAAAGGCAGAGCAAGGCAAAGTTGCTGTGAGCATCCAAACATGCACTGGTGCAATTCCAGCCTCGGGGACTGTCTGTGTGGAGTTTGCACATTCTCCCCGTGTCTGCGTGGGTTTTCTCTGGGTGCTCTGGTTTCCTTCCACAGTCCAAAGATGTGCAGGTCAGGTGAATTGGCCATGCTAAATTGTCCATAGTGTTAGGTGCATTAGTCAGAGGGAAATGGGTCTGGGTGGGTTACTCTTCAGAGAGTCGGTGTAGATTTGTTGGGCCGAAGGGCCTGTTTCCACACTGTACAGAATCTAATTTAATCTAATCTAATGCACAAAGTGAGTGAGCACAAAGAGAGTATGCAAGGAGCCCTGAACTGCATCCTGATCCTATCCATGAGCTGAGTTCCTGGCCCTGCGTGCAAAGTGTCCTGACAGCAACATTTCAACAAACAATGTCAGTCTACTCCAAAGTGCAGTATTGAAGAGCAGAACCATATTGTAAACGGATTGGAGATATGCCAAGAGGATCCGGTAATGCTGACACATGTCTGATGCCAATGTCCAAAGACAGGGCATGTTTATTGTCATCGCCTAAACATCGAGCCCTGAGAAGATGGGGAAGAGCAAATAGTGAGCTGCATAACAACTCCAGGTACCCACTCTGATTGTCATGTTGGGAATTGTCAGTGTCTACTTTCTACCTGATGGGTGGGAGAATGGGAAACTTCATATAAATGAGGCAAGATTAAGGAAAGCTACCACTTGCAAATGGATGCAAATTGGCCTCTTGCTGCTCACTAGTAAGATTCCCATCATGCAGTTCAGCACCTACTTGCTCAATGTTTGTGCCAATCTCACTATTTTCTCACTGACTCACCAATGCCCATATTGCTCAGGGGATGGGAAATTCCCACCCCAGATATCATCCACAATCAAACGTGCTCATACTGAGCACAAGAACTCTTGTGCAAATTGGTGACTTAGTTTCAAGGTTAATACAATGGGTTACCAAGAAATAGAAAAAGGGTTCAGAACAGATTTCCTAAAATTGATCAGAGACAACAGACGGCTCATCGTATTACATGAGAGCAGATCCCAAGCCAGCATTCCTATTAGAATAATAGAGTACTACAGCATGGAAACAGGCCCTGTGGCCCAAACTGGTCCATGCTAACCCAAAATGTCCATCTACGTGAACCCCATTTCTCTGCACTTGGCCCATATCCTCTAAACCTTTCCTATCCATGTATTTGTCCAATGACTTTTAAATGTTGTTAATGTACCCACCTCAACCACTTCCACTGCCAGCCTGTTCCATATGCATACCACCCTTTGTGTAAAAAAGTTGTCCTTAAGGTTCCCCTTTATTCTTTCCCCTCTAACCTTAAACTGATCCCCTCTAGTCCTTGATTCCCCAACGCTGGGAAAAAGATTGAGTGCATTCACTCTATCCATACCTCTCATACATCCCTGTATCCCGCCCACTCCCCCACCCCAATCTCCTATGCTCTAAAGAAAAAAGAAAAAAGCTTTTCCACCCGAAGAAAAGTTCCACATACAATTTTGAAAAGCAATGAAACACAGAGTTGGGGCAATGTAACAGCAGATAGCGATTTACTGTGGCCAGCAAATGACTTGATTTTCTGACATGGCACTAGTCCTATGACTGAATGTCTGAATGTTTCATGAAGAGCTTGTGTGGACCTCATACAGCTAAATAAATCAGTGGAGAGAAAAGTCCAGCCTATGAAGAAAATGAATGAAAGTCTGGTGAAACTAACAAAGGGCATACTTTTCACTAGATTCAATGTGGACGGTGTCTTCCAAAAACTACTGTTGGACTAAAGCTGCATGGCTGTTAGGGACCAGACCAAAACCCTTCAAAATGTATTAAGAAGATAGTCTAGACCTTAATTTTTTTCTTATTTTGAAGGTAACTGTAAGGTGTTGTGTTCCAGATGCACTTTGATTGGTCAAACTACCAGGCTTGAAACAGACTTTATTCGTACACTATAGTTAAAATACAGACAAAGTAAAAAGGAGAGAAAAGGACTGGCTTAACTGTAACAATCAAAATGCTTAACAAAATAATACATATTAACTAATACTAATTAACTGTTCCAATGCAGGAATACCCCATAAACACACCCTTGTCAAAGTCAAATTCAGTAAAACCGATTGTCTCACATGCAATTCTAGCAGTAAGAAGAGAACCCCAACTTTTAGCTGTAACAGAGAGAGGAATACGAGCTTCCACATCCAGCTTCAAGACCCCAGCAACTGCAGAAAGCGAAAACTAATAATCCTAGTTCTGAGGGAGCTTGACTCCACCCATTCAAGCTGCTTCTATTGTTCACATTTTTAAAAAAAGTCTCTCAAGCTGTTTACGTTATTGGCTTTTGGAGCAGCACCTCTGTCTCAACCTTCCTTCTTAAAAAAACCAGGACAAAATACCAGGACAATCTGTTAAAGCCATGGTATTGTCACACATCTATCTGAAAGGTATTGCTTTAATTATTTACCAATCAGCATTGCTTCTGCACCTGAAATTTTGAAAGGAACAAACATCCTGGAAGGATTTAAAGAGCTAGCTACCATGTGGATGACATTCTAACTCAACATTCAGCTCCATCTGAATACAGTTGAAGAACGAGAAAAATGCTAAAACCTTGCAAGAAACCGGACTAACATTAACTGCAAAATGTGAGACCTCTCATTACCAAGTTCTCAGGACATGCTGTTTATACAACAGACAACCACAGAAGATTGCAGTTGTCAAAGAAATCGAAACGTCCAGAATTCTCATACAACTGCAAAGATTCATGTGAACAGCCAAAGTATGCAAATTTGTACAAACTCTGGTGCAGCTAAATGGGCCATTACAACAATTGCTTTGACAGGATCAAGCAGAGCATTCATACAAAAGGCAGTGAAAGCCCTTTGAGAGAATAAAGGAAATGTTAAGCACATCAGAAATCGTACCTCACTACAATCCAGACCTACCAACAATAGTATCATCATCATCACCTGAATTAAGGGCGATACTTTTACAAATCCAAGAAGATGGAAAATGTAGACTAGTCTACTCTATATTCAAATTTCTGACAGAAATGGAGCAAAGTTATGCAGTGATCACAGAATCACAGAATTGTTATGGTGCAGGATGTTATTTCACCCATTATGTTTGCATCAGCTCTCTGAGCACTTTAATGTCATACCAATCTCCTTCCTTTTTCACATAACTCTGCACGTTTTACTTATTTAAATAAGCATCCAGTACCCTCTTGAGTGCCTCAGTTGAAACGTCCAGCACATTTCCAACTTCCTGGCAATGCATTCCATTCATGACCTACTCATTGCTTGAGAAAAGACTAATTTTATTCAAATAAGTTTTCGTCCTCCTGTGGTGATTGCTCAGTAGAAATTTATCACACCTACCATTTGCTTAATTTGCAAAACACTTTAAAACTGTGCCCTCTGGTTCTTGATGCAATTACAAGTGGAACAATTTCTCTCTAGATATTTCATCCAGACTGGTGGCATGGTGCCTCATTGGTTAGTGTTGTTGTTTAATAACACAATCCTCCCACAATCCAAAAATATGCAGGTTAGGTGAATTAGCCATGCCAAATTGTCTATAGTGTTGAGGGATGTGTAGGTTAGGTGTATTAGTCAGGGGAAATGCAGTGCAATGGGGTTGAGGAATGGGTCAATGTGGACTTGTTGGGCCAAATGGCCTGTTTCCACACTGTAGGGGTTCTACGAGACCCCTCATGATTTTAAAACTTGTATCAAATCTCTTCTTAGCTTTCTCCTCTCCAAGAAAAACAGTCCCATATTTTCCAATCTTTCCTCACGATTGAAGTGTTTCATCCCTTAAATAATTCTCATAAACCTCTTCTGCACTCTTTCCAATGAATTCACATTCTTCCTCTCATCTAGTGACCAGAACTGTACACAATACCTCAGATGAGATCCAATCAATGTCTTACATAAGTTCAACACAACCTCTAGATCTTACAGGCATCGATTCTCCTGTTCCTTGGATGCTGCCTGACCTGCTGCGCTTTTCCAGCAACACATTTTCAGCTCCAGATCTTATACTCTATGTCACCATTAATGGAGCCTAAAATACTGCATGTTTTTTTAACAGTTCTCTCTACTTGTCCTGACACCTTTATTGACTTATGTACTTGCACACTTAGGTCTCTCTGCTCCTTAAAACGTAGAATAACATATTTTATTCAGTACTGTCTATCCATACCCATTGTATCAAAGTGTATCACCTCATGCTTCTCTGCACTGGACTTCAGCTGCTATCCATCTGTGCAATCCACCAATGTATCAATGGTGGGTTTGGACTTCCAAACTGTCCTCATCACCATTTACAATTATCACAAGTATTTTGTTATTTGCAAGCATTGAAATTCTCCCTACACACCAAGATCTATATTATTTATGTCGTTCAGATAAAGTAAGGGTCCCTATACCCACCCTGGGGGGTCCACTGCAAACCTTTTTGAAAAATGCTCATTAATGATTGGTCTCTGATCCCTAACCCACAGCAAATTTGTGTCCTCATTGCTACTGTCTTATTTCATGATGTATGACTTCCCTCACAATACTGCTGTGTGGCACTAAAAGTCTTTTGGAAGTCCATGTACACCACATTAACAGCCTTGCCCTCATCAACAACCTTACATCACTTTTGGAATATTGCATTTGATTTGGGTCTCTCTGCTGTAGAAAAGATGGTGTTGAAATTGAAAGGGTTCAGAAAAGATTTACAAAAAAGTTGCCAAGATTGGTGGTTTTGAGCAATGGAGAAAGGATGAATAGGCTGGGGCTATTTCCCTGGATCGTTGCAGGCTGAGGGATGACCTAATAGAGGTTTATAAAATCATGAAGGGCATGGTTCGGATAAATAGACAAGGTCTTTCCCCTGGGGTGGGGAGTCCAAAACTAGAGGGCATAGGTGGAGGGGGTGAGGGGAAATATTTAAAAAGGACCAAAGGGGCAACATTTTTTTCAGACAGAGGGTGGATGGAATGAGTTGCCAAGAAAATGCTGGAGGCTGGTACAATAAACAACATTTAAAAGGCATCTGGATGGAAGTATGAATAGGAAGGGTTCAGAGGGATATGGGCCAAATGCTGGCAAATGGGGCTAGATTAATTTAAGATACCTGGTTAGCATCTATGAGTTGGGCTGAAGGGTTTGTTTCTGTGCTGTACACCTCTCAATGATTCTCTGATGCTTGGTTAGATAAGAACACAAGAACTAAGAATAGAATGGGGCTTTTAATCCTCTGCCGTTCAACTAGATCATAGCTGATCTGTCCCAGGTCTCAACTCCTCATCTGTGCCAGTTCAGCGCAGTCATCAACCTCTTCAAAAAAAAAACTCCAATTAGACATGATATTCATTTACAAATCCATACTGACTGCCTGAATCAACACAAAATTTTCATGTGGCCATTTCTATAAGTTTTCTCACTACCAAAGTTGAACTGTTAATGCTGGGATGATTGAGAAGGAAGCATTAGCAGCCATGTGGGTATGCAAAAGCTTTCAGATTATGTCCAAAGTCTAAATTGTACCACAGAAACCACAAGCCTTTAGTAACAGCGTTGAACTCCAAGGAACAAACAAACATGCCACATTTTTATTTAAGAATAATGAAGGATAACGTTACAACAAACTACATTCATGGAAAGTACCGAAGGGCGCTAGGCAAAAAAGATATCTGAGAAACAGTGAAATTTGACCAGATATTGGCCTAGAAAGTGGGAGTCAAGCTGACCTCAACTGTTTACAATGTCCCCAGGTTTACTTTACAGAGGTCAGGCAACGAATCGTTTAACAGCTCTGATACTAAAAGCTGAGACAGCAATGAGTAAGGGTATTAGCCAAGACAATTGGGGTCTGGAATCAGTATGGGAGGGACTACAACATTACAAAGGGAATAAAATACTGGTAGATGTAGTTTATAATCACCTGGGCAGTAATCATAGTGCTGAACAGTGTATTAATCAGCAAATTAGAGAGCTAGTAACAAGGTTAATGCAGTAACTCCAGGGAACTTAAATCCTTATATAAACTGGACAAAGCAAATTAGCAAAAACACGAAGTGGATTACGAAGTGGAAAATTAGCTCATAAATGCATTTCAGACTATGTCAAAGTACCACCTGACATCTAGTATTGTTTAATACGATATTGTGTCTTACAATAAAGGATCCACTGGGGAACGGTGATTGTAACATGATAGAATTGAATTGAATTGAATTTATTGTCATGTGTACTGAGGCACAGTGAAAAGCTTTGTCTTGCGAGCAATACAGGCAGATCACAGAGTTAAGTAGCATAGATAAGTAAATAATAGGTAAACAGCAGCAAAAACAAAAACACAGGTACAGGCGAATAAGAGTTTGTGACTCCATAATTTCATACGAAGTTGAACATGATGCATCAACATACAAAACTAGGGATTTAAATTTTAACAAAATCATTATCAATGCAAAAAGGGTGAATGGTGAATGTAGATTAGGAAGTTAGATTAAAAGATTTCAATAAGCAATAATATCACTGAATAAATGTTTCAGCTGTGACGAACTAGAGAAGTGAAGCATAATGTTAGATTGAATGTAGAAGATTACAACATTGCCAAATGGTGCTAGGCCTGAGGAACAAGTGTGTTTTAAATGTCAGCGAAAAGCTAACAAATTGAAAAATAGAAGGAAATTTTAATATTAGTGTATTGCTAGCAATAAACAAAGCCAGAGAGAAAGGGTTTTTGTAATTATTTTGATAGGACAAATCATGGCAGGGCTCATACACTACGGTCCCGGGGAGTGTTGCCGAACAAAGGGGCTTTGGAGTGAAGGTTCATAGTTCCTTGAAAGTAGAGTCCCAGGTAGACAGGATAGTGAAGAAGGCATTTGGTATGCTTGCCTTTAGTGGTCATTGCACTGAGTATAGAAGTTGGGAGGTCATGTTATGGCTGCACAGGACATGGGTTAGGCCATTTTTGCAATACTGTGTTTAGCTCTAATTTCCTTGCTGTAGGAAAGATGTTGTGAAACGTGAAAGGGTTCAGATAAGATGCTCAAGGATGTTACCAGGGTTGGAGCGTTTGACTTATAGGGAGAGGCGGAATAGGCTGAGGCTGTTTTCTGACGAGTAACCTTATAGAAGTTTATAAAATCATGAGGGGCATGGATAGGGTGAATAATCAAGGTATTTTCCCAAGGGTAGGGGAATCATAAACAAGGGGGCATAGGTTTAACGTGAGAGGGGAAAGAAACCTAAGGGGCAACCTTTTCAGGTGTTGATTGAATGGAATGAACTACCAGTGGAAGTGATGGAGGCTGGCACAATTACAACATCTGGATGGATATGTGAATAGGAAGGATTTAGAGGATGTGAGCAAAATGTTGGCAAATGGGACTAGATTGATTTAGGATATCTGGTTGGCATGCTATGAGTTGGACCAAAGGGTCTGTTTCCATGTTGTACATCTCTGTGACTATGACATTACTGCTGAATAATACTGAGACAGCCAGAGAATAGCCACAAGCACCTGAATGAATGGTGGAAGGAATGGCAGGGCAAAAACAGCACTCCATAAAAAATACATTCACCCCAGAGATGGTAAGAAGAATGGCAACATTAGTATAGGCTAATAACATCAAAAAGATAAATCACTCTTGGCATCTGCGGAGTGTTTAAAGAAAAGTGATCCAGAGGAGCATTCACAAATCAAAGGTTTGGCTGGGAGACAATCATTTTGGAACACTATGAATAAAATTAAAGATCCCCTAAAATTAATGACACAAAGGACCAGGCAGGGAAGGTTGACAGTGAAAAAGGAGTGCTTACCATCTACAGTGAACGATGCCACCATCACAAGTGGGCACCATGGCTGCAGTAGCAAAGTCACGATTTATTAACTTCTTAATACAAAAGCCACAACATCAGGAATGTTGCAGAGCAAATTTAAGATGACCCGAAGTAATTTAAAGGATGTACAAGAAAGAATTTAACAAAAGAAGATCAAAGAATTTTAAGGCTATGATAAGACCAGGAGATACTTTATATAAACCCAAAGGTTAGGGGGAAAAGGTTTATTGAGGCTGCAATCGCAGAAGCTTATTTAGAAATCAGGAAAATGCATACTCATTCTGTACTAGGCTGTAAAAGGTAGGAAAAAATACTTTTTGCCTGCAAATAAGCAGGAATCTTCTACCTAAGCTGTGGAAGATACAAAATCAACTTTTTTTGATCAGGAAAAGATAGGAAAACCCCAGCAAATATTTAATAGAATCTAAGGCTTTAATTGTGGTAAAATTCGGTTTTTCCATAATACAGAATTAGATACTTTATTTTAATGAAATAACAAAGCGTTGCCATAATACAGAGTTTATATAATCCCTATAGTGTGGAAACAGGCCTTTCGGCCCAACAAGTCCATATAAACCTTCTGGACAGCAACCCACCCAGACCCATTCCCCTGACTAATACCCCCAACCTACACATCCCGGAACTAGTCTCTAACCTATCAGCCAATTTGATCAGGGGATCGAGTTTCTGAGTGACAGAACTCCCATAGAAATCCAATTAACAAAAACTTGGCCACTAAATGTCAACTGGGTAGTGATCTTAAGAGCATGTGCTCACCACAAAACCAACTCTAAAGCCAGTTTGAGATGGAAGAGACTACAGTCTCACTAATACATTTAAGAATGTGAGACTAGTAACTCCAGAAAAGCTCGGCCTTTGTTCTATGTTCAGCGGAGTAAATCAATACACATCAGAAAAAAACAAAGGGAATTTTAAGAGATTGAAGGATAAATTCTTCCTGACAATTATAATGGACTTTAATGAGATCAAACCTGGAATGGAGAGAATCAATTCTGCTCCCCTTACCTAAAGGAGGATACAGTTGCCATGGAACGGATACAACAAATATTCATTAGATTAACCCTTAGAATGAGAGAGCTGTGCCATGAGGAGAGCTGGTGTAGAATCGCACTTTATAGCAGAAAGACCTACAGTGGGGAAGCAGGTCATTTGGCCCATCAAGTCTAATTCGACCCTCCAAAGAGCATCCCAACCAGACCCAATCCCCTACTCTACCTCTCTATTTCCAATAGCTAACCCACCTAATCTACCCATCGCTGGGTTTTATCGTAAAACTGCTTTTGGAAAAATATTACCAGACATTGGCACAAATAATCTTAGGTAATGCAGTACCAAGTGAGAGTTGCAGAAGTAATGTGTTTCATTGAGGTGCCAAATTAAGGCTCCATCTGACCTCTCATGTTGTTGTAGTAAAATATTGCCATGACAATACATTCAAAAAGAAAAAGAGAACAACTTTACATGTCCTGGTCAAAATTTATCACTCAAAATCAGAATACTCTTTGTGGGATCTTGCTATGTATGAATCAATGTCATGTTCATGCATTGTAATATTTCAAACAGTGCCTCATTTTCATCAAAATGTTTTAAGATTACTTGAGGTTGTGAAAGATGTTGTAAGTTACCAGTTCCTTCTGCTGTTCTTTGATGGAATAATGGCAGTGAACCAATAGACTTCCCTCTATCTATACGTTACTCCTTCGTTGGCAGCCTGTCAGTCTTTTATCCTGCCTTCGTTTCTGTCAGACCTCCATGGTTTTGGCCCACTCATGTACTGTCATTGTACGGCAGTTGTTTGTCATTTTTATTCTGCAAAACAGCTGACTAGGAGACTCTGCCGCATGTTGACTCAGTGGTTAGCAATGCTGCCTCACAACGCCAGGGACCTAGCTTCAATTCCACCCTTGCACAACTGTCTGTGTGGCATTTGCATATCTCCCCTTGTGCGAAGGTTTCCTCTCACAGTCCAAAAGATGTGCAGTTTAGGTGAATTGGCCATGCTAAATTGCCCATAAAACCCAGCGATGGGTAGATTAGGTAGGTTAGCTATCGGAAATAGAGAGGTACAGTAGGGGATTGGGTCTGGTTGGGATGCTCTTTGGAGAGTCGATTTAGACTTGATGAGCCAAATGACCTGCTTCCCCACTGTAGGGATTTCATTACCGCCTGCCATTAGGCATCTTTTAAGGATCTACAAGTTGATACCTAGGACTGTGGAGATCAGCAGCTTTGATAATTGATTGACAGTCAGTCCATCACTATGGAGATCCATATGTAGGCAGGTCCTCGACAAATTTGAAGAGCTTGAGTGCCAGAGGTGGAGATCTGGTGACACAGCAGACTTAACCACAATATAAATTCATTTTCTATGGCTATTAGGTCCTGGCCTGGGTAGAGATGTGACTAGTGCGCCACTAGATCTCCTCCTTTGGTATTCAAGCTCTTCAAATTTGTTGAGAACCTGCCTGTGTATGGGCCTCCATAATGCGGGAATTACCATCAATCGATTGTCAAAAGCGGGTGATCTCCACAGTGCAAGTTCCTTAGGGAAGTGGTGGAGGCTGGTACAATTATAACATTTAAACAGCATCTAGAAGGGAATATGAATAGGAAAGGGTCAGAGGGATATGGACCAAGTGCTGACAAATGGGATTAGATTAATTTATGATAGGATCAAGGATGTCTCAGAGGGTGCAGAATGTTCTCACGGGGGAGAGGGGCCAGAGGGAGGTCATTGTCCACATTGGAACCAACGACATAGGAAGGGAAAAGATTTAGATTCTGAAGGGAGATTACAGAGAGTTAGGCAGAAATTTAAAAAGGAGGTCCTCAAGGGTAGTAATGTCTGGATTATTCCCAGTGCTACGAGCTAGTGAGGGCAGGATAGGAGGATAGAGCAGATGTTGCATGGCTGAGGAGCTAGTGCATGGGAGAAGGATTCACATTTTTGGATCATTGGAATCTCTTTTGGGGTAGAAGTGACCTGTACAAG
>NC_057740.1:10151520-10157586 GCF_004010195.1 Chiloscyllium plagiosum
TTGCTGGAAAAGCGCAGCAGGTCAGGCAGCATCCAGGGAACAGGAGAATCGACGTTTCAGGCATGAGCCCTTCTTCAGGAATGAGGGGCATGGGTAGGATAAATAGACAAAGTCTTTTCCCTGGGGTCAGGGAGTCCAGAACTAGAGGGCATAGGTTTAGGGTAAGAGGGGAAAGATATAAACAAGACCTCAGGGGCAACTTTTTCACGCAGAGGGTGATACGTGTATGGAATGAGCTGCCAGAGGATGTGGTGGAGGCTGGTACAATTGCAACATTTAAGAGGCATTTGGATGGGTATATGAGTATAAAGAGTTTGGAGGAAAATGGGCCGGGTGCTGGCAGGTGGGACTAGATTGGGTTGGGATATCTGGTCGGCATGGACGGGTTGGACCGAAGGGTCTGTTTCCATGTTGTACATCTCTATGACTCTATGAATCTATGGTCTGCATGGACGAGTTGGACTGAAGGGTCTGTTTCCATGCTGTACATTTCTATGACTCTATGACTTTTTCTTTCCTTCCATTGGCATCCATATCACACTTCTGCAGCTCGCTGTTCAGTTGTTTTGGCCAGAGTTCTGTTGCGAACAAAGCAATTGTTTTGAAAATGAGAGAGAACTGAGGATGGGATCAGGCTGCATGTGTGTCTCTCTCTCTCTTTCTTTCTCTCTCTCTCCCTGTTTAGCAGCTTCTTAGCATTCACACACAAACAATGGTCACAAGAGTGAGATACTGGAGAGTACCTCGCAATCATAAAGCTGCGCTTCTGTGAGGAGAAGCTACCTTCATAAGAGAGAAAAACTGGCAGAGAATGTTACTTAACCCATTAACTTTTCATGAGGACATAAATATTTAATTGCATTCTGATCACTTTTACTCAATTTAGAATAACAGAAAAAATTTGTCTCATTTATTTTTCATGATACCCCAAATTTCACACACAATCTGCAGTCTGTTTAAATCCTCAAATAGGTCAAAGTGTTTATCTATTACTCTTTGCCTTCAGCCTTTTTTTGATTTGCTGATGATGTGGTAGGGGAGGTCTAAGCGTTCAAACGTTAAGCCCGCAGGTTTGACAGTTCTTCAAAGAATGAAATTTCTCCGGGCAATACACGTGCCTCCAGTGGCTCATTGGCCAAGTTCGTCCATCTCCCCTGTACTTATTGATCTATTGTCAACCCCAGTCCACTAATTTTAAAATTCTCATACTCGTGATCAAATCATTCTGTGGTTTTCTCCTCCTCTTCTGACCAGCAGGGAACTCAGCATTTCTTCAATCTTTCACTTCACAATCCATTTTCTTTGTGCTGTTGAAATCATGCCTTTGGCTGTCTGCATCATAATGTCTTGAATTGACACCTCAAACTTTCTTGCCTCTGGGCCCTTTCTCTCCTCCATTAGAACGTTGCTTACATGCAACCTCTTTGCTAAATTGGTCTCAGTTTGCTAAATGTTTTTTTTTTGTTGACTCCGTGATGACAATGTTTAAAGTGGAATAAACCTAGAGAAGCTAGAGATTTATAAAATCATGAGGGGTGTAGATAAGGCGAATAGCCAAGGTCTTTTCCCTAAGGTAGGGGAGTCCAAAATTGGGGAACATAGGTTTAAGATGAGAGAGGAAGGTTTTGAGGCTTTTTTTTTCACGCAGAGGGTCTGGGTGGAACGAGCTACCGAAGGAAGTGATAGAAGCAGGTACAACTACAACATTTAAAATATGTTTGGACAGGTGCATGAATATGAAAGGTTCAGAGGGATATGAGCCAAATGCAGGCAAATGGGACTAGTTCAGTTTAGGAAACCTGGCTGGCATGTACTAGGTGGGCCAAAGTGCCTGTTTCCATGCTTTGTATCTCTCCAACTCTATAAGTCATGTCAGGATGGCTGGTAACAGAGTTAGTAACAGAGTGAGGTGCCAGTTATAAAATCCATACAGTGTGGAAACAGGCCATTTGGCCCAACAAATCCACACTGGCCCTTTGAAGAATATGCCACCCAGCCCCATTCGCCTACCCTATTACTGAACATTTACCTCTGACTAATGCACCTAACCCACACATCCCTGAACACTATGGGCAATTTAGCAAAGCCAATTCACCAAACCTGCACATCTTTGGATTGTGGGAGGAAATGGGGCGAATGTGCAAACACCACACATTCAGTCGCCAGAGGCTGGAATCGAACTCAGGTCCCTGGTGCTGTGAGGCAGCAGTGCTAACCACTGAGCCACCATGCCGCAATTTAGGGCTATTTCGTGCTGGCTTTTCTAGTTTATTGATGTTGGACTGTGTGAAAGTCTCAATTGAGATGGCAGGCTAGATAGGCCACTGGAATTGGAAGTCCAATGCGAGGACATGGCCATGGAAAGTCATAACTCTGCTCATAATTTTCCTCTAGCCTGACAGCCAACCCAGTGAGTGGTTCCTTGAACTGATGCTTCTATGCCGGCAGACAGGACTGCCACATTGCAGCCTGCATCAACAGGCCCAACTCTCTCGGTGTCGCTGTCCTGCAAACTCCAGCCTGTTGGAGCCCAGTTGGTATCCTCAGTGGGATAGCCGCAATTAAGATATTCAACTGGAAGGCTGCCTTCCAAATGGATTCACTCACGAGCTCATTAATAGCAAGGTGCTCACAAGCCCCCTCCCCCACCCACTCTCCCTCACCTTGTGCTCAATGCCATTTGTCCAAATGTCGTTTGCTTAGTCTGTGTCAACGTTTTTGGATTGTGTTTCTGGGAAGCACCTTGGGACATTTTAATGTTAAAAGTTCTGTAAATGCAAATTGTTGTTATGGCTACCCAACACAACCCTGGACTCTGGTGCAATCCCTTGCCTGTGTTGAGTCACCTGATCTCACTACTGCCATAGCAAATGAGACCAGCTATAGTGTGGATCCAATCATGGAATCCCCAGCTTGGCTTAGCTCAGTAACAAATAAAAGTCACCATTGTCCCAGAGAACTGTAGGGCTGCTGCCTCATTGAGAGAGACAATGGGTAGTGAGATTAACCCGAGGATCACCCAGCCTCAGTATAGGGGTGAAGTTGAAAAGGTGGAATTTTCATGGTAACCTCAACTGGTGCTCAGTATTAGCTCAGTGCAACATTGGCCCGTTAGCTGATTTCAGTTAGATTGGATGGGTAGTGTAATTGGCATCAGTACTGTTAGATTGTACATAACAGCAATTCAAACAGAAGGCACCTATTCCAACGGAAGATTGCAAGATCTGTAATGAATTGGAAACTCCAGAGGATGGAGTTGCATTTATGAAAATTGCGTGTCAATGACGGAAGTGGTGAGCCTGCCATCAGCTGGTAAAATACCATGCCAGACAAATACTCTCACTGCAATTGTTTTCAAATCAGAATCTCTGATAATCTTTTTTAATGTGATACTCCATGAATACATTACCATCTAAATAGGCCTCAACTGCAAGTTAATCCACCAATCCATTACTCGCCTTTAGAATATTTATTTATAAGCATTTCTTGTTCATTTCTGAATTCATGACATATCTGCACTTTAAACCAAAAAATATATATACTTTAGCAGATTTACGAGATTTCCCAGCACTATAGTGCACTGATATTGTGACAGAACAACAGAAATGCTGGAAAATTTCAGCAAGTTAGGCTGTTATCTTGTGAGCAGAGGTGGACCAGGTGAACATCCCAGAGCAGTGACCTTTCCGAACTTAACCATTAAAATTACATTTCTCAACCTGTCACGTTCCACGGCATCAGTGATGTTCCGGCACCATGATATGTATCTGGGAATTGGTTCCTTATAAACAGCCACTACTGTAAACTTAGATCTGCCTGGCCTCATATTCTCCTGTAGATACAGTGATGGGCTTTTTATCTTCAGTAGCGTATTCGTATCTGATGAGATAATTCTTATATTAGCTCTCATAAAATAAGAAGGAAACATGGGTAATGAAGAATTCAATAATCGTTTATTGCAGTTCCTTGTATTTATACATCTTATAATCACAGGCTTTTGCATGTCCAGCTAAACAATTCAGAGGTAAACTTGTAGCACATTTCCCTCAGCACATCATGTGACAGAAGGACTCAGAAAGATGGAGACTGAGTCCTTTATACAATCAGGCCATGTGCTATGATACAGAGATAACATCAAGAACATGTATCATAAAGATACATTGTATACTAATTGTGGGACATAACACTCATGATAGCCTACAGCGATCTACAATCAATAGAGTGCTTTCGAAGTATATATAAACATGCAATTTCAGAGCTGGAAAAGGCCAATTGGCCCTACAGCTTGCTCCACAATTCAATAAGGTTATAATTGATTTGATTACTCCATATTCCCACCTACCCTCAATAACGTTGCTCTCCCTTACCGAGAATCTATCTACTGCTGCCATAAAAATATCCAAAGATTCTTGATGCTTTGGGAAAAACTGATCTCTCAGCTTCAACAGGTGACACCTTATTCTTAAGCAGCAGCCTCTAGTTCTAGACTGTCCCACAAGAGGAAACATCCTTTCGACTTCTGCTCTGTCAAGACCCTTCACAGTCTTATATATCACCCCTTACTCTTCCTTACAAGCAGTTACAAGCTAAGCCTGTCCATTCTGAGACAACACATCATTCCAGTGTAGACATAATGTAGGAAAGATGATGCCTGACCTAGGACCATCTGAGGAAATTTGTCCTTTTATTCATAAATTGAGATTATGAAACCTCTATTCCATGGTTTGTAGGAGCAAATTACTGCAGATGCTAGATATTTGCGCCGAAAACAAAAAATGCTGGAAACCACAGCGGGTCAGACAGCATCCTCAGAGACAGAACAAACTAATATTTCAAATCTGGGTGACCCTTCATGACAGCTGACATGAAATGTGAATGGGGCAGCACTTATGCAATCGTGGGAGGTTGGAGTGCTGGGGAGAAAATGTGTTGATCGCGCAGATTAAGTGATCAGAATATGAAAATGGCAGTGGGGAGAGAGAATATGGTGACAGAGAATGCAACAAATAAAGCTAAAAGAAAGGAAAGGTATGGGTTGACAATCTGAAGGCGTAGGACTCAATATTAAGTCCAAAACGTTGTAAAGTGCCTAGTCTGAAGATGCGATGTTGTTCCTCCAGTTAGCGCTGTGATTCACTCGAGTATTGCAGCATGCCAAGGACATGCTGCAGGGCGCTGTGTTAAAATGACCAGCTACAGGAGGGTCAGGGTCCTGCTCGCGCATGGTTTGTGTTGGATTTCTGCCCGAGTGGGCATTCGGGGACTGGCATCACTAGGCATGAGCTCAAAGGTGGAAAATCAAGCAACATTCCTATAATCACTCATTGCCCAAGGATGTGTGCTGGGAAGAGTAAATGTGTAAATATAAAAAGGAGGAAGGAAAGTCTTGGGTTCATATCACATCCTTCATGACTAAACAACTTTCTGAAATGATTTGCAGCCAATTATGTTCTTACAAAGAGAATCCACTTTTGTAACCTAGGAAACGTATAACTGTCATTTTGTGTGGAGCAACAACAGTTGATGATGACCATATATATATATGCTACAGAGTTAAATGTGAAAGAACTATTGGCCAGGATGGCAGAGAGCTCTGTCTTCATCTTCTTCAAAATAGTGTTGTGGGATTTGTTTCGGGGTCTTTGGTTCATGAAACATCAATCAAAATGTCTTCTCAATTGCCTTTTTGATTGACAAATGAGAAGACTACACTTATAGAACATAGAACATAGAAAAATACAGCGCAGTACAGGCCCTTTGGCCCTCGATGTTGCGCCGATCCAAGCTCACCTAACCTACACTAGCCCACTATCCTCCATATGCCTATCCAATGCCCTTTTAAATGCCCATAAAGAGAGAGAGTCCACCACTGCTACTGGCAGGGCATTCCATGAACTCACGACTCGCTGAGTAAAGAATCTACCCCTAACATCTGTCCTATACCTACCACCCCTTAATTTAAAGCTATGCCCCCTCGTAATAGCTGACTCCATACGTGGAAAAAGATTCTCACTGTCGACCCTATCTAAACCCCTAATCATCTTGCACACCTCTATCAAGTCACCC
>NC_057740.1:10158901-10164806 GCF_004010195.1 Chiloscyllium plagiosum
TCCTTTAGACAACGAGGACATAAAAATCAAGGCCAATGGCTCTGCAATCTCTTCCCTTGCTTCCCAGAGAATCCTAGGATAAATGCCATCAGGCCCAGGGGACTTATCTATTTTCACCCTTTCCAGAATTTCCAACACCTCTTCTCTACATACCTCAGGCCATCCATTCTACTTAATTGTGACTCAGTACTCACATTGACAACAATGTCCTGTTCCTGATTGAATACTGACGAAAAGTATTCATTCAGTGTCTCCCCAATCTCTTCCGCCTCCACACGCAACTTCCCACTACTATCCTTGACTGGACCTGTTCCTACCCTAGTCATTCTTTTATTCCTAACATACCTGTAGAAAGCCTTAGGGTTTTCCCTAATCCTATCTACTAAGGACCTTTCGTGTCCCCTCCTTGCTGCTTTTAGCTCTCTCTTCAGGTCCTTCCTGGCTACCTTATAACTCTCAATCTCCCCAATTGAACCTTCACGCCTCATCTTTACATAGGCTGCCCTCTTCCATTTAACAAGGGATTCCAATTCCTTATTAAACCACGGCTCCCTCACACGACCCTTTTTTCTCCCTGCCTGACAGGTACATACTTATCAAGGACACTCGATAGTTGCTCCTTGAACAAGCTCCACATATCAATTGCGCCCTTGCCTTGAAGCCTACTTTTCCAAGCCACGCATCCTAAGTCGTGCCTCACCGCATCATAATTTCCCTGCCCCCAGCTATACCTCTTGCCCTGCAGTGCACACTTATCCCTCTCCATCACTAGAGAAAAAGTCACCGAATTGTGGTCACTGTCCCCAAAGTGCTCATCTACCTCCAATTCTAACACCTGGCCTGGTTCGTTACCCAGAACCAAATCCAATATGGCCTCACCTCTTGTTGGCCTGTCTATATATTGTGTCAGGAAACCCTCCTGCACACACTGGACAAACAAAACCCTCCTGCACACATTGGACAAACATATATAGCTTCTTATTGTAAAGATGTACAGTATGGAAACAGACCCGCCAGTTCAATCTGTCTATGCTGACCAGATATCCTAAATTATTCCACTTTCATTTGCCAGCATTTGGCCCATATCCTTTGAAACCCTTCCAAATCATGTACCCAAATAGATGCCAAATAGATGTTGTAACTGCACCAGCCCCTACCACTTCTTCTGGCACCTTATTCCATACACGCACTATCCTCTGCATGAAAACGTTGCCTCTTTGCTCCCTTTTAAATCTTTCCCCGCTCACCTTAAACCTATCCCCTCTAGTTTTGGACTCTGCTCCCTAAGGAAAAGACCTTGGCTACTCACCCTTTCCATGATCCTCATGATTTTATAAACCTCTGAAAAGATCCACCACAGCCTCCAACACTCCACGGAAAACAGCCCAAGCCTATTCAGCATCTCCCGATAGCTCAAATCCTCCAACGCTGACAGCATCCTTGTAAAGCTTTTCTGAACCCTTTCAAGTTTCACAAGGGAATTTTCAAGGGAAAATTGCATGCAGTATTTCAAAAATGGTCGAGCCAATGTCCTGTGCGGCCGTAACATGACCTCCCAATTCCTATACTATAAGACCAGAAGACAAGGAGCAGAAATTAGGCCACTCAGCCGTCAAGACTGCTCCACCATTCAATCATGGTTGATAGGTTTCTCAACCACATTCTCCCGCTTTCTCCTGTAAAACCTTAATCCCCTTTACAATCAAAAACCTATCTATCTCAATCTTAAATATACTCAATGACTTGGCCTCCACAGCCTTCTGTGACAATGAATTTCACAGATTCCCCACTCTCTGGCTGAAAAAGTTTCTCCTTATCTCTGTTCTAAAAGCTCTTCCCTTTACTTTAAGGCTGTGCCCTCTAGTCCCAGTCTCTCCTACCAATGGAAACATCTTCCCAACATCTATTCTGTAGGTTTCGATTAGATCACCCCTCATCTTTCTAAACTCCATACAATATAGACCCAGAGTCCTCAAACATTCGTTAAGGTTTTCATTCCTGGGACCATTCTCATGAACCTCCTCTGAACATGCTCCAGGGCCAGTATACCCTTCCTGAGATATGGGGGCCCAAAACTGTGTACAATACTCCAAATGTAGTCTGACCAGAGGCTTATAGATCCTCAGTAGTATATCCCTGCTTTTATATTCAAGTCCTCTCAAAATAAATGCCATCATTGTATTTGCCTTCCTAAATACTGACTCAACCTATGGTTTACCTTGAGAGAATCCTGGACTAGAACTCCTCAGTGTATTTGCACTTCAGATTTCTGGATTTGATTCCTATTTAGAAAACAGCCCATGCTTCCACTCTTCTGACCAAAGTGCATGACCTTACACACTCCCATGTTGTACTCCAGCTGCCACTTCTTTGCCCACTCTCCTAACCTGTCCATATCTTTCTGCAGCATCTCTGCCTCCTCAATACTACCTGTCCCTCTACTTATCTTTATATTGTCAGCGAACTTAGTCAGAATGCCCTCAGTTCCTTCATCTAGATGGTAAATGTATAAAGTGAAAACTTGTGGTCCCAACACTGAGCCCTGTGGAACACCACTTGTCACCGGCTGCTCTTTTATCCAGCATACTGTCGGACACTCAAGCTTCTTTCCATGCTAGCATCTTGCCTCTAACACCTTTATCTTACTCAGTAGCCTCCTGTGTGGCACCTTGCCTTCTTGAAGTCCAGGTAGATAACATTATTGGCTCTCCTTGATCTAATCTGCTCGTTACTTCCTCAAAGAGTTCTAGCAGATTTGTCAGGCATGACCTACCCTTGATGAAACCATGCTGACTCTACTCAGTGCACTGACCAATAAAGGAAAGCATACCAAATGCCTTCTTCACTATCCTATCTACCTGTGGCTCGACTTTCAAGGCACTATGAAACTGCACTCCAAGATCTCTTTGTTCAGCAACATTCCCCAGGACCTTATCATTAAGTGTATAAGTCCTGTTCTTATATGCCTTTCCAAAACACAATGTCTCACATTGATCTAAACTAAATTCCATCTGCCATTACTCAGCCCATTGGCCCATCTGATCAAGATCCCATCGTACTCTGAAGTAACCTTCGCTCAACAAACTTTTGCGAATTCCATTGCAAAGTGACCAGTGAAACACTATAAACATTTAATAAGTTCTCTATTTATTTTAACATGGAATTGACAATTTAGAAAAGAAATTTTAATTTTTCTAAGGCTGAAGAATTATGAAAGCAATGTTAGGCTGAGTTCTCAAACTTTTAACAGAATTGGACACAAAAAAACTCTCTCAAATCTACGCTTGTAGGCTCTGGGACTTTACTAATTCTCTGTCAATGCTGCGGCAGATACTTGCCTTAGAAATGCTACCTGGTTGTTCCACACATGGTCTGTGAAATTATCAATACCCCAGGAAGGTCTGACACAATGTGTTGAGCAACAGTGGAAAGAAAATGGGCTTTCAAAATGACAGTTTTATTTCATTTTCTCTGACAGGCAAAGGCAGTGTTACTTACTTTCTAGTTGATTTGGACTGCATTGTGCTGTGAGGATAATTGAACAACGTGTCTAATGACAGGAGTCAGGCATGGAGCAATTGATAAAGACAGGGTCAGGGGATGGTACCTTCCAGGACTATAGCCAAGACAGGTAGGCATGCCTGGTGGGCAACTAAATGACCCATAATATCAAAGAAAAGTCTGCATAGTCTTGGTTCAAGGTCAAGTGTGATGAGCAAGCTCCTCTGAAAAAGTCACAATATTCACATTGAAAGGCACGGCTGAGGAAAGAAAAGAAAATAAGATACAACCGCCCTCTCCTGAAAAAATAGCCAGTTTACAGCAGGATCCAATTGTCAGAAACAAATGAATCTTTAATTCAAAAATAGTCCGCACTTCAATCCAATATTCATATTCAAATTACTTTCATTAATTTAGATAGTTTTAAATTCAATTCCGCCAGGAAATGGAAGATAAAAAGTACATCCAATCAAAGACCTTCTTAATATAATTTTGCAAAGCTGTCCTGACAATGCTTAATAACTTGAAAGCTGAACAAAATGACATCTCCAGTACACAACAAACTGAAGCACATAGCAGTCTCCTGTTTATCTGTTGTTTTGTTGTTATTTTGTGATTGATGTCCTACTTAACTCTGCTTCCTCAAAACTCCTCGACTCACCCTGTTCCTCTTTGATTAACTCTCTCTACCTTCATCTTCTTATAAATTACTCTATAATTTACTCTGTGAGTTAGAGGCAATGTCCTAGTGGTATTATCGCTAAACTATTAATTCAAGAACTCAGCTAGTGTTCTGAGGACCATGGTTCAAATCCCACAATGGCAGATGGTGTGGTTTGAATTCAATAAGAAACTCTGGAGTTAAGAGTTTAAAGATGACCAAGAAGCCATTGTCAACTGTTGGGGAAAAGGAACACATCTGGTTCACAAATGTCCTTTCGGAAAGTAAATCTGTTGTCCTTACCCTCTTGGGTCTACATGTGACTCTAGATCCATAGCAATGTGGTTGGTTCTTAACTGCTCTTTGGGCAATAAATGATGGCCTAGCCAGTGACACCCTCATGCCATGAGTGAATAAACTCTTTTCTCCATGCTCCCTTGCACTTTCCATTTCTCTCTGTGTCACACTCTCTATGTCCTCTCTACCTCCTTGGGGTACTTAAACCTTCCATGCATTAATGCTTTAAATTGCTTTAAATTGCTTTCATTATGGAATCAGAGATTATAGGTTCAAAATTTTATCCAAGTCCTTGATCCCAACCTGTCGGTGTTGAAGGAATGCAACCTCCAAAGATAGTGGCTTTGAACGTTTAAGATGAAATGTATTGAATGGCTGCCACAAATTCTGCATAAAGATATTTGCAAATGAAGTCAAGGTCAAGAGACAACAGCAAGCCAGCTAGTACTAAGGCAGCAATTGCACGTCACCAACTATCGCCTTTTCATAAAAAGAACCAAATTTGCATGCATTGTTATTTCTTGTTACAAGCTATCCAATATAAACGGTCATAAAAAGTTCATTCAATTACAGAACTGTGTTTTAATTCTATGCAGTCCCACTCTCTGACTGCACATTGCAAAGACAGTCCTTAAATCATGTAGGTCTCTTAATGTTACACATGTACATTTTTGATGTCTGTTCACATAGAATCTACTTGTACCTAGGGTGGTGTTTCTTTTCCAAGGGTTTGAATCCAGAGGTGAGTGTTTTTGCCATGATAACTTGTTGCTGATCCATTTCCATTGCTGGGAAATGGTGCACCTCTGGTACTGATGGCAACTCTATACTCTATGCCAGTGGTGAGATCACATCTTCTTCGTCAGTCGCCTGCAGTGAAGAAACTGCTTCTCCATTCACACATTAGGCGGCTCAGGTTGTGGCAATATGTCTGTTCGTTAATATTCACTGCCTAACATTGAGATGACAACTGATCTGCTCAAGTCCCGAATGACCTTTTGTTGAGTGATGAACACCTTCCTTCTGATTGGCTCTCTATATCTCAGCTCTGTCCAGGAATTAGAGTCATAGACATAGAGATGTACAGCATGGAAACAGACCCTTCGGTTCAACCCGTCCATGCCGACCAGATATCCCAACCCAATCTGGTCCCACCTGCAGCACCCAGCCAATATCCCTCAAAACCTTTCCTATTCATATACCCATCCAAATGCCTCATAAATGTTGCAATTGTACCAGCTTCCACTACATGCTCTGGCAGCTCATTCCATACACGTACCACTCTCTGCGTGAAAAGGTGACCCCAAGGAAAAGACTTTGTCTATTTATTCTATCCATGCCCCTCATAATTTTGTAAACCTCTATAAGGTCACTCCTCAACCTCCAACGCTCCAGGGAAAACAGCCTCAGCCTGTTCAGCCTCTCCCTGTAGCTCAGATCCTCCAA
>NC_057740.1:10165156-10173050 GCF_004010195.1 Chiloscyllium plagiosum
CTCCACCACCACCCTCTGTCTTCTACCTTTGAGCCAGTTCTGTATCCAAATGGCTAGTTCTCCCTGTATTCCATGAGATCTAACCTTGCTAACCAGTATCCCATTGGGAACCTTGTTGAACACCTGACTGAAGTCGATTTAGATCACATCTACTGCTCTGCCCTCATCAATCCTCTTTGTTACTTCTTCAAAAAACTCAATCAAGTTTGTGAGACATGATTTCCCACGCACAAAGCCATGTTGACTATCCCGAATCAGTCCTTGCCTTTCCAAATATATGTGCATCCTGTCCCTCAGGATTCCCTCCAACAACTTGCCCATCACCGAGGTCAGGCTCACCAGTCTATAGTTCACACAAAGGCCACCTTGCTGATCTTTGAGGGGCCCTATTCTCCCTAGTTACCTTTTTGTCCTTAATTTATTTGTTAAAACCCTTTGGATTCTCCTTAATTCTATTTGCCAAAGCTATCTCATTACCAAAACTACCAATATTAAGTATGTCTTTCTGCCATCTCACCTTGATTTTCTCGTGCCTGCCAATACTTCTGACTTCAGCGGTTTTCTTCACCCTGAGCTCAGTGGTTCGAGTGCAGCATAACGTAAGTTATTGTGCTGGCTTACTTTCCATCCATTCAACCACTGTGCTTCTTGGATCATGGCTTGTTTTTCTCCAAAAGTCTCCTGAATGTGCACTGTTCCTTTATACTGCTGTTGATTGCCATCTCAATCCTTCCATTTAACTGGGGATAGTATGGAAATGAGACATAAAGTTCTGTTTCTTCATCCTTTCTGAAGTGGCTGAAGTCTTCACTTGTTAGTTGAGGGCTACTGTCACTCATCCTGATGTCAGCCATGTTGTAATGCCTGAAGTCCTTTCTACAATCTCACCGGTTGGTTGTTGACCTCAGTTGTTCTAACTCAATAGTCAGGTTTTTAATAGGTTTTTGTTTCATTCATTAACGGGATGTGGCCATTACTGACTAGGCCAACTTTTATTGCCAATCCTTAATTTCCCAGTGCTGGAAATGTATTGCTGGAAAAGCGCAGCAGGTCAGGCAGCATCCAGGGAACAGGAGAATCGACGTTTCGGGCATAAGCCCTTCTTCAGGAATCTCACTTTCTCCTCATTAATTTCCCAGTGGGCAGTTAAGAGTCAACCACATTGTTATAAATCTGGAATCACGTAGTAGGTCAGACTGAGTAAAGACAGCAGTTTCTTTCTCTAATGGACATTTATGAACCGGATGGGTTTTTTTCCAACAATCAACAATGCCCACTATTATTAGGCTAGCTTTTAAATCCAGATTTTTAAAATAATTAAATTCATCATCTGCCATGGTGGAATTCGAACACATCACCCCACATCATTGAGTCTGAGTTTCTGGATTATTAGTACCAAGATATTACCATTAGCTCCCCTGAAAACAAAACTGAATGTTGATTTCAATAGTACAATAGTAAAGAAGTCTACTTCAAACTTAATCCGTGTTCTGCCTGGGACATCATGTGTCAGAGACTGCTCTTTAGCTTACTGAGTTTGGTGTTCATTGCAAACATTGTACTGGCTGATATTGGGCCTTAATCTCATTTCTCCCATTTGACCAGTTCATTCGCGTTCCTTAGGCTAGATCTAATAACTTGATGGCTTGCACAGATGTTCTTCAGCATCTCCTCTAATTTCTTGGAGATAATGTATATTTTCTTTTGTATAAGATGGATTATCTCCAGCTCTGCATCACCATTTTTAGCAACAATTCTGATAATGTTGGTTTGAAACATTCACAGATCAGAAAGAATAGGCCATTCAAGGATGCTCCACCATTCAGTCAGACCATGGCTGATCTGACATGTCTTAAGTCCACTTTCCTGCCCTTTCCTCAAATCTTTGATTTGCTTCCTGATCAAGAATCTATCCATTTCAGTCTTAAAGATACACAAGGACTCTGCACTCTCTCTATGACAAGGAGTTGCAAAGACTCATGATTCAGAAGAAATTCCTACTCATCCCAGTCTTACATTAGTGTCCCTTAATTCTGAGACTATGCGCTCTGGTCCTAGACTCCCCCATGAGGGGAAACATCCTCTCAGCATTTACCTTGTTTAGCTCCTTGAAAATCTTGAATGTTTCAATGAAGTCACCCCTCATTCTTCTGAACTCCAGTGAGTACAGTCCCAAACTGTTTAGCCTTTACTCATGAGATGACCTCTCCAACCAAGCATCATCCCGTGAACCTTCTCTGGACTGCCTCCAATGATATACCTTTCTTTAAATCAGGAGGCCAAAACTGCTCACAGTACAGTAGATGTGGTCTCTTTGTTGTATGATAGCAGTAAGATTTCTCTACTCATACTCCAACCCCCCTTGAAACAAAGAGCCAACATTCCATTAGCCTGTGTATTAGCTTTTGTGCTTCGTGCACAAGTCCCTCTGTGTTGCAGCTTTCTGCAGTTGTTCCTCTTTTCAAATAATAGTGTTCTTTTGCTCTCCCTTCCAAAATGAACTTCATATCTTCCTACATTATACTCAACTTGTTAACATTTTTGTCAACTTACTTGACTTATCAAAATCTCTCTGCAAACTGTTTGTATTCCTGTCGCACCTTGTCTTTCCACTTCTTTTTGTGTCAACTGCAAATCTGGCTACAATACATTCATTTCCTTGCTCTCGGTCATTAGTAGTAGACAGTAGTAGTAGACAGTAAGTGATAGTAACACTGGGATCCAGGTAGTTCCTCAGATTTTAAAAAAAGGCTTGAGTTAGGCTGGGATTGAGTGAGGACTGCACATGCTAGAGATCAGAGTTGAAGAGTGTAGTGCTGGAAAAGCACAGCTGGTCAGGCAGCATCTGAGGAGCAGGATAGTCGACGTTTCAGGCATAAACTCTTCATCAGAAATGGAAAGAATGAAATGGGCCTTGCTTTTAAAGTTATGGAACAAAGGGGTAACAAATGTGTTGGACACCATGCTACACCTCAACTGACACAAGGTAATTATTGAGATAGTAAGGACTGCAGATGCTGGAAGTCAGAGTCGATAAAATGCAGAGCTGGAAAGCCACAGCAGGTCAGATAGCACCAGAGCAGCAGGAAAGTTGACATCTAGAGTCCTGATGAAAGGACTTGACCTGAAACTTTGATTCTCCTGCTCCTCTGGTGCTGTCTGACCTACTGTCCTTTCAAGCTCCATATTTCATGGACACAGTAATTATGCTATTTTTATTCATTTGCATAATACAGGAGTTGTTGGCTATGCCAGCATTTATTGCCCATCCCTAATTGCCCAGAAGAAAGTTAAGAGTCAACCACATTGCTTTGGGTCTGGAGTCACATGTGGGCCAGACACTGTAAAGACAGCCCTCCCTCCCTAATGGACATTAAACCTATCAGATTCACTAATGTCATTTAGAAAAAGAAAATTCTGATCTTCATGCGACTCCATAGCAACGTGGTTGACTCCTAACTGCCCTCTGGGCAACTTGGATGGGCAATAAATGCAAGTGACACGCTCATTCTATGAAGTAATTTTCAAAAACTTCCCTTACTGGGATTGAAACCCATTAAATTAATAGTCTAATGATAACACCACAGGGCCCTGGCCTCCTCCCATGATGTGACCTGACGCCATTTTATTTAACTTGCAAAGCTGCCTGAAAAGGGAAGAACAATTTCACCCAAGGATAAATTAACCATTGCTGTTGTCAGGAAAAATAATAGTCATCTTTTTTACAGTCCATGAGCAGAACTGAAACCAGATGGTTCTGCCATTCACAATCATATTACACAGACAATTAAGTCTTGCTTGCTGTGATTAAACTGAACACAATTAGCTGTCGTGAAGTAGTCATCCCAATCAGGTTGCATTTATGTAAATGGTTTCACTCGCGAGACAAAAAGGACTCTTGAAAAGAAGGAGCACCTCATTTGCTTGCTAATTTGGGAGGCCTTTCAACCCCTGTTGAGAGCATATCAGAAAAATGACCCGCGGGATGGTTTGGTTTTATTTCCCTGTTCCATAAAGAGGCCAGAGACAAGGATCAGTCATAAAGTAATGCTGTAATTTCAGAAAAGCAGCCAGTGGGTTATAACATTCAGATGAAGATGAATTGAATTCCACACATCACATCAATGTAGCATCTGTGGCAGTCTTCATGTGAACTTTGAAAATATATGAAATTACTGAATCTTATTGGAAAGATTGAAAGAAAGGCATCTGACGAGAAGCCTCTAAATCATCAGATCACTGTGCTGTTCCCAATCAGCAGACCTCAGACAGACTATAAAACCTTGACCTGTAGCTGAGAGTGTAGTCCAACAAACTGATAGCTGTCCTGTGACTCTACAGAACAATTCTTCCTCCTATATTCCCTGTTGTCATGCTAAATCTGAATCCCTTCGCAGTTTTTTTCTTTCTGCAGAACATCAATTAACAAGTCAATCCATAAGAGAGGGCTTATCTTGATATTGATGTTAATAAGTGTGAACAGAACAAATTGTAAAGAGGCTTAATTTTCCTTGGAGGTCTTAGTGATCTAATCAGTTTGAGATGATGCCTGCATGCATTCCCTGGGGAAATCCTAGCAACTGTGTCTCAACAGTGCAGCAGCCTGCCAATGATGTAATGGAGAATGTTTCTTTTTCATTCAAGAGACTTGGCAGTTTCTCTAATTGCCTATCCCACAGTACTGTGAACAGATCTAGTCACTGTACCTGAGGAAGGATATAACGGCCTTGGGGGCAGTACAAAGCAGGTTTCCAAGAATGATGTCTGGATTTCAGGGGTTAAGTTATGAGGAGAAATTATCCAAATTAGGAACAGAGACAGAAATTGCTGGAAAGGCTCAGCAGATCTGGCAGCATCCGTGAGAGAAATCAGAGTTATCATTTCAGGTTCAGCGATTCTTCCTCAGATCTAGTTTACGCAAGTTATGCCTGTTTTCTCCAGGATTTAGAAGGTCGTGGGATGATCCAATAAGGGGCAACATGGCAGCTCAGTGGTTAGCTCTGCTGCCCTCACAGCAAGAGGGACCTGGGTTCAATTCTACCTGTGGGTGACTATGTGGAGTTTGCACATTCTCCCCCATGTCCGTGTGGGTTTCTTTCGGGAGCTATGGTTTCCTCCCAGTGTCTAAAGATGTGTTGCTTATGTGGATTGGCCATGAGAAATGCAACGTTACAGGGATAAAGTTGGAGCGGGGTGTGGTGTGGTGGTCTGGGAGGGGCACTTTTTGGAAGGTGATACGGACTCAAAGGGCCAAATGACCAGCTGTAGCAATTCAAAATTAACAGGAAAGGACAGGGTAAATAAAGACAAACTACTTCCACTTGTTGAGGATTCTAGAACTAGGGCATAATCTCAGAATTAGGGAAACCTCTCCAGGAGAGATATTAGGAAACACTTCCATACACAAACATTGTAGATGTTTGGAATTCTCTTCCACAAAAGTCAGTGGATGCAGGGCAAGTTCCTAAATTTAAATCTGAGATAAATAAACCTTTGTTCAGCAAAGGTATTGATGGATATGGGTCAAAGGCAGTTGCATAGGGTTAGGCCATACATTAGCCACAGTCTCAAAGAATGGTGGAACAGACTCAATGGGGCTAAATGTCCTCCAACATATCTTGCTCCCTTTCAGAGGTGTTGGTGCTCTGTCTTCTTCACAACTGAGGGACTTGCTCTGCTACTTCAGAAAAAAACCATGTGTAGAGTTACATTTAATCTATGTTTCCCAAATGCAAAGCAACAAGCTCTGCTTCTATTGCTCTTAGACAAAGTTAAAAATCACACAACACCAGGTTATAGTCTTAGATTAAAGTGGTGCTGGAAAAGCACAGCAGTTCAGGCAGCATCCGAGGAGCAGGAAAATCGACGTTTCGGGCAAAAGCCCTTATCAGGAATAGTTATAGTTCACCAGGTGTATTTGGAAGCACTAGCTTTCGGACTGTTGCTCCTTCATCAGCTACCTGAGTGCTCCACCACGTCATCGCTCTTAGAGTCATAGAGATGTACAGTACAGAAGCAAACCCTTTGGTCCAACTCATCCATGCTGACCAGATATCTTAACCTAATCCAGTCCCATTGCCAGCATTTGGCACATATCCCTCTAAAACCTTCCTATTCATATATGCATTCAGATGTCTTTTAAATGTTGTAACTGTACCAGCCTCCATCACTTCCTCTGTCAGCTAATTCCATACACGCATCACTTTTTGCATGAAAAAGTTGCCTCTTAGGTCCGTTTTATATCAATTCCCTCTCACCCTAAACCTATGCTGTCTAGTTCTAGACTCCCCCACCCCAGGGAAAAGACCCTGTCTATTTACCCTATCCTTACCTCTCACGATTTTTAAAATCTCTATCTCACCCCTCAGCCTCCGACGGTCTAGAGAAAACAGTGCCAGCCTGTTCAACCTCTCCCTATAGCTCAAACTCTCCAACTGTGGCAACATCCTCGTAAATCTTTTCTGAGCCCTTTCAAGTTTCACAACATCCTTCCGATAGGAGGGAGACCAGAATTGCATACAATATTCCAAAAGGGCCTAACCAATATCCTGTACAGCTGCAACATGACCTCATAACTCTTAAACTCAATGCTCTGACCAATAAAGGAAAGCATACGAAACGTCTTCTTCAACTATCCCATCGACCTGAGACTCCAATTTCAAGGAGATATGAACCGGCACTCCAGGTCTCTTTGTTCAGCAACACTTCCCAGGATCTTAACATTAAGTGTATAATTCCTGCTAAGATTTGCCTTTCTAAAATGTAGCACCTCACATTTATCTAAATTAAATTCCACCTGCCACTCCTCAGCCCATTGGCCCATCTGATCAAGATCCCATTGTACTCTAACTTTCTTCACTGTCCACTACACCTCAAAGTTTGGTGTCATCTGCAAACGTACTAACCATACCTCCTATGTTCACATCTAAATCTTATATATAAATGACGAAGTGCAGTGGACCCAGCACCAATCCCTGTGGAACACCACTGATCATAGGCCTCCAGTCTGAAAAGCAACCCTCACTATCACTCTCTGCCTTCTTTTTTCAACCTAGATCTGTATCCAATGGCTAGGTCTCCTTGTATTCCATGTGATCTAACCTTGCTAACCATTCTATAGAACATAGAACATAGAAAAATACAGCGCAGTACAGGCCCTTTGGCCCTCGATGTTGCGCCGATCCAAGCCCACCTAACCTACACTAGCCCACTATCCTCCATATGCCTATCCAATGCCCGTTTAAATGCCCATAAAGAGGGAGAGTCCACCACTGCTACTGGCAGGGTATTCCATGAACTCATGACTCGCTGAGTAAAGAATCTACCCCTAACATCTGTCCTATACCTACCACCCCTTAATTTAAAGCTATGCCCCCTCGTAATAGCTTTCTCCATACGTGGAAAAAGGTTCTCATGGTCAACCCTATCTAAACCCCTAATCATCATATATTATGTGTCCATGGGAAAATATATGGCTCCTATATTGTTAACTTAAAGAAGTTGTTAATACTTTCTCATCCTACTTCCTTCAGTTTCTTTTCCCTAAATCAATCAGTTTCTGTAGGTTAGAGCGTACTATGTGTCTTGAACTTAAATTTCCTAAAAATGAGACGTTCTTTTTTGACCTTTAACCATATCACATGGGGCAGTATGGTGGCTCAGTAGTGAACACTGCTGCCTCACAGTGCCAGGGACCTGGGTTCCATTCCAGCCTCGAGCGGCTGTCTTGTCTGTGTGGAGTTTGCACGTTCTCCCTGTGTCTGCGTGGGTTTCCTCCGGGTGCTCCGGTTTCCTCCCACCATCCAAAGATGTGCAGGGTCAGGTGAATTGGCCATGCTAAATTGCCCGTAGTGTTAGGTTAAAGGGGTAAATGTAGGGATATGGGTGGGTTGCG
>NC_057740.1:10175491-10204551 GCF_004010195.1 Chiloscyllium plagiosum
TATACACACTTCAATCCACTTTCCTGTTTACAGGCACCCTCCTTTGAGATTGATGCCATGTTCCTAACCTCCCTACATTCCAGGTCCTGCACCCTAAAGCTACAGTCTGGGTTCCCATGCCCCTGCAGAGTTAGTTTAAACCCCCCCCACGAGCACTAGCAAACCTCCCCCCAAGGATACTGGTGCCTCTCAGGTTCAGGTGTAGACCATCCTGTTTATAGAGGTCCCACCTTCCCCAGAAAGAACCCCAGTTATCCAGATACCGGAATCCCTCCCTCCTGCACCATCCCTGTAGCCACGCATTTAACTGTTCTCTCTCCCTATTCCTCGACTCTCTATCACGTGGCACCGGTAACAAACCAGAGACGACAACTCTGTTTGTTCTAACTCTGAGCTTCCAACCTAGCTCCCTGAAAGCCTGTCTAACATCCTCAGCCCTCTTCCTACCAATGTCTCCTGCGCGCTTTTATACTCACTGCTTTCCTTCCCGGCTGCCCCTCTGGTCCTCGTCACTTCCCCCGCTGCTCCCGCTCCTTCTGTGAAAGGGAAAACACCGCTGCCCGCTACCGGTAAGTAATTTTTTTTTTAAAACTGCCTTACCTTAGCTGCAGTGTTCCGGCCATTCTACCATGTGGAACCTTATCAAACACCATACTGAAGTCTATATAGATCACATCTACTGCTCTGCCTCATCAATTCTTTTCATTAATTCTTCAAAAACCTCAATCAAGTTAGTGAGACTGGTTTCACACGCAAAAAGCCATGTTGACTATCCCTAATTAGTCCTCACCTTTCCAAATACTTGTAAATCCTCTCCCCCAGGATTCCCTCCCACAACTTGCCCACCATTGATGTCAGGCTCATCGGATTATAGCTCCCTTACTTTTCCTTACCACCCTTCTTAAACAGTGGCACCATGTTTGCCAACCTCCAGTCTTCCGGCACCTCACCTGTGACTATTGATGATACAAATATCTCAGCAAGAGGCCCAGCAATCACTTCTCTAGCTTCCCACAGAGTTCTAGGGTACACCTGATTAGGTCCTGGGGATTTATCCACCTTTATACCTTCTATGACATCCAGCACTTCCTCCTCTGTAATACGGACATTTTTCAAGATGTCACCATCTATTTCCCTACATTCTATACCTTCTATGTCCTTCTCCACAGTAAACACTGATGCAAACCACTCGTTTCGTAACTCCACCATCTCCTGCGGCTCCACACAAAGGCCGCCTTGCTGATCTTTGAGGCGTCCTATTATCTCTCTAGTACCCTTTTGTCCTTAATGTATTTATAAAATCCCTTTGGATTCTGCTTAACCCTATTTGCCAAAGCTATCTTATGTCCCCTTTTTGCCATCCTGATTTCCCTCTTAAGTATACCCCTACTATCTTTATACTCTAAGGATTCACTCAATCTCTGCTGTCTATATCTGACATATGCTTCCTTCTTTTTCTTAACCAAAACCTCAATTTCTTTAGTCATCCAGCATACCCCACACTTACCAGCTTTCCCTTTCACCCTAACAGGAATATACTGTCTGGAACTCTCATTACCTCATTTCTGAAGGCTTCCCATTTTCCAGCCGTCCCTTTGCCTGCGAACATCTGTCCCAATTAACTTTTGAAAATTCTTGCCTAATACCATCAAAATTGGCCTTCTTCCAACTTCGAACTTGAACTTTCAAATCTGGTCTAACCTTTCCCATCACTATTTTAAAATTAATAGAATTATGGTTGCTATTCCCAAACTGCTCCTCCACTAACACTTCAGTCACTTACCCTGCCTTATTTCCCAAGAGTAGATCAAGTTTTGCACCATCTCTATCCGTACATACTGATTCAGAAATTTTGGACATTAGAAAAGAAAAGATTAAATGAAGTCACATGAGGAGATCTTGGACTAGATGGCCAAAATCTCGATCACAAAGATCAGTCATGACGAGCAACTAAAAAGAAAAAAAGTGAGATGGAGAGGCAGAGAGAGGGAGGGTTCCTCGGAGCTTGCACCCAGGCAACAATAGGCATGGTCACTTATGGTGCACAATGGTGGCATGCACGAGACCAGAATGAGAGGAGGTCAGATATGTTGGAGGGTTGTAGGGCTGAAGGAGATAACAGAGGGACAAGATCATTGAAGGATTGGAATCAAGGATGAGAATTTTATAATTAAGATGTTACTTGATCAGGAGCCAAGATGGGTCAGTGAGCAAATGTTTGATTCCTAAATGGAATCAAACGAGTAAACTTAAGATTTTGTCTCCTTGTTTTGAAGTTCCCAACCTGAGAAAACAGCTGTGCAATGCCTACCCCATCAATGCCCTTCTCATTTTAAAACCCTTCAGTCCTCTGAACTGAAGGGAATTGAAGCCAAGTTTAGTCAATTGATCTTCGTGGAATCCTTCACTCTCGTCCTAAGCCCATCATAATGTCAATTCAGGAAGATGGTCAATTCTGCTCCAGTAGTTGCAATGATTGTTTCTTTGTATCTTTAATTTAAAAGAATGACAAGTTCTGAGTGAGGCTGTTTAACATTCCTGATGAGCTCAGAAAATGTCCAGGTCACCTTTGTCAAACCTAAGCACGACCAACAATCATGATATGATCGTTAATGAAACTGATGAAGCAGGCATCCGTGTCCATTGAAATGAAACACAGTTTTCTTTCAAATCATAAATTGAATCCTTTATTAGGACACTCACCATTATTCCCACCTACACTATTGTAATAACTCTATAATTATATTAATTAACTGGAGGTGTTGCTTTATGATGCGTGATTAGCAAGAAACTAAAGTCAAAGAAGTTTATCGCTAGCAATTGGTCACATTTTAGGGCTAGTTGTAATTTATGAATGCAGCTTTTCATGGCTCATCGTAGCTAAAGCCACTCTGACCATTTTATCTTAAAACCAGCCCTCCACACTTTGACTGGAGCTGTTACAAATGGTTTGTTCATGATTCCTATGTTTTATATTATAACATTTAATATTGGAGAGACTATGGTGTAGTGGTATTGTCGCTGGACCAGTAATGCAGAGATATCAGCAAATATTCTGGGGTTAAAGGAAAAATGCTGCAGATGATAGAAATCTCGAACAAACAGAGAGGATATGAAGAGACCAAGCAGGTCTAGTGGTACCTGTGGAGTGAGAAAGAGAGTTCATGTTTCAAGTCTAGTATGACTCATCTTCAGAATTGCTTTCCTTCAGGGACACCTCAGCTAATTTTCTGGGGACTTGAATTTGAATCCCGCTATAACATATTTGAATTAATATTTTAAACCATCTGGAAACTAGAGATAACCATTGTTATTAAAAGCCATCTGATTCACTAATGTTCTTTAGAGAACCAAATCAGCCAATCTTACCATACCTGGCCTATGTGACTCTAGACCCACAGCCATGTGATTGACTCCTAATTGCCCTTTGAAATGACCAAGATATCCAATATGTTAAAGGGCAAGTAGAGATGTGACCCAAGTGCTGGCCTTGGCAGGATTCCTACATCGAGGAGAAAGTGAGGACTGCAGATACTGAAGATCAGAGTTGAAAAAGTGTTGCTGGAAAAGCGCAGCAGGTCAGGCAGCATCCAAGGAACAGGAGAATCAACGTTTCGGGCATAAGCCCTTCTTCAGGAATCCTGAAGAAGGGCTTATGCCCGAAACGTCGATTCTCCTGTTCCTTGGAGGATTCCTACATCTACAACTTCCCTGAAACTGCTGAACCATTATGTATCTGGGTATGTACAATTAATGTCTCTGCGACATCTGTGTTTATAAATGTTCTGCAAATGCTGAAGATTAAAATCGAGAGTGTGGTGCTGGAAAAGCACAGCAGGTCAAAAAGCATCCAAGGAGCAGGAAAATCGGCGTTTCATTAGGAATCCTACATGTCATTTATTGTGGAAAACATAAATAAACTTTCACTATTTTAGATTAGATTTCCTACAGTATGGAAACAGGCCCTTCAGCCCAACAAGTCCACACTGACCCTCCGAAGGGTAACCCACCAGACCCATTTCCCCCGACTAATACACCTAACACTATGAGCAATTTAGCATGGCCAATTTACCTAGCCTGCACATCTTTGGATTGTGGGAGGAAACCCCAAGCACCCGAAGGAAAGCCACACAGAGAATGTGCAAACTCCACACAGACAGTCACCCAAGGCAGGGATTGAACCTGGGTCCCCGGTACTGTGAGGCAGCAGTGCTAACCACTGAGCCACCACATCACCCCTATTCTAGTCATATGTAAAGGAACTCTTGAGGCAGAAGTAAAATGTAGAACTGAGTTTATAGCACATGCCTTTATCAACTAGAGTATAAAACTATTGATGCTTATTTTGTTTAATTTCTCCTTAAATACCGTAAAGTGTGTATTTGTTCAAGAACATGAAATCGTGTGGCATTGTTGTTTTAGCAAATCTCTGAATGTTCACATTTGTCTTTAAACAGTAATATTTTCTACTAGAATCACAATAACATGGAATTGGGTTTAATTTATTCTAGGGTTTTCACCTTCACCACGTTACTCAATTGTCCATCATCCTCCTTATCAAGACTGGGTCAAAGTATTAATGACAGCCAATTAAAATCAATGGCCTACCCACTACCCAACATCAGCAATATTGTATAACTTTAAGGATAATTTATATTGTGTGTTTTAAGTTGTAGAAGATGTGGTTTTAGCCTCATTTTGTAAAGTGGTTTTGCGAGTGTTGTTGAAAAGTTTAAGTATCTTACTTGTTTACATGCAGTCTAATTATGTTTTATAACTCAAACATGCATAAAGTTGCAAGTTATCAAAAATAAGAAATGTGTTTTTGCCTAACTGGGGAGGTCTGAACATACAGTGCGAGAGAGAAAGATAATAGGAATAGAGAGAAAGAGAGAGAGTGCACGTGAGACAGTGTGCGTGTGTCACAGAGTGCAGGAGAGATAATAAGGAAACTTATGTGAGATTTGCACAGCATGTAAAAGCAATGAGTTTAGTTTGCAGATTGGTTTAGGGTTCTTGCTGACAGACACCAGGTGAAAGATGAAAGCATCTAGTGACTTAACAGAAATTCACTCAAAGGAAACCAGTTCTCAACTGAATCTAGGCAAAGGGGCCTAGTGTGGCAGTAATGATGAATCTTCACTGAGGTTGTATATGTTTGCAAGGACTTGTTATGCCAAAATAATAACACAAGTTGGAATTGTTTTCTGGTTTCTGAAAAAAAATCTTGCCCAATTTTCTTTCATGCCTAGTGTTCATGTTCTTTTCCGATTCAGTAATTATACTTGGTGTTAACGGTATTTTGTCAGAATCCTGTGAATACATTCAGTAACTGACCTCCATGGTAAAAATTAACAGAATTAGAATCTAATAAGCCAGATTTCACTCCGGAACTTGACCTGACCGGTATTAATATCAGCCGGGATCAAAACACCTAATTATAAATCACGTCTAGTTCTTTTACCTCATCAATCAGTTTAACTTAAAGGAATCATCATATTCACAATTGGAATTATTAAAAACAGTATTTCTTACCGCAATCACCAAATCTGCAGGTCTAGCTGAAGGGATTAAATTAGTACGGGTTAATACTTCAGCCATATAGATAGTACGTTAACAAAGGTCTCAGAGTGAACCACACTATTCGCAGCTGGCCCATCGTATTTGAACTTCAGCTGAGCTTTCAATCCCCGTCATCCACTCCATCCAAATGACAACCAACTTCCACCTCCATTTGCAGTTCCCGTTCCTCTCTGAACCTGTCAGCTTACTTTTGTTCCAATCAGATTCAATTACTTCAGTTGTCTCTGACCAGCTGACTATTATCTGCATTCCAGGAACTGGTCAAAGACGATGCTGTCACTCTCAAACCCATTTCCAATTTTACTCATTCATAACCTGTGTTTCACCTGACTGTCACTGGCTCTCAGTTAACCAACAGTAGTCATCCACTTTGTAAACCTCGCAATGGGAGAATCTTCCTCCAGACCAATTCCTTCTGCATCCTTTGATTCTGTGTTCCTGCAATTCTGGTTGTTTTTGGTTTTAACTTGATTGGATTGATTGATATCACATGTGCCTAAGTACAGTGAAAAGTTCTGTTTTGTGTGCAGTATAGACAGGTTATAGCAAACAAGGACAGACAGGACACAGGATGTTTCGACAGAGCAAGGCATACAAGGTTATGACTGTCTAGGAGATGCACAAAAGCAAGACGTACATTGATTTAAAATATGAGAGGACCCTTCAGAAGTCTAATAACAGCGGTTAAAGAAGCTGTTCTTGAACGTGTTGGTTTGTGTGTTTAAGGTTTTGTATCTTCTGCCCGACAGAAGAGGTTGGAATAAAGTATAACTAGAATGATGTGATGATGTTGGCAGCCTTTCAGCAGTTGTGAGAAGTGTAGATGGAGTCAATGGATGGAAGGTTGGATTCTGTGATGGTCTGAGCTGTGTTCCCAACTCTCTGTAGTTTCTTAAGTCCTGGGCAGAGCGTTTGCCGTACCAGGCTGTAATGCATCCAGTTTGCCCAACCATTAGCAGATTGGCTTTATCTACGACACCAATATTTTGGAATTTGGTCCTTAAATCTCTGTAGCTGTCTGCCGTACTCTCCTCCTTTAAACTTTTCCAGAAAAAGACACCAGGATACACTAAAGCCATGGGGAAGCATATTAATCTACACCTGGATCTCCAAGTGCCAGCTGCTCCAGAGGTGTGTAATAACATCTCTGAAAAGGTTGATTAGGAAACATCCACAAAGCAGACTCAGTGACTTGTATTGCCCACAATGGGCTTTGCATTAAATATCCAATTACTGATGGTGGTTGATAGTGAAAGAAAATGTCACAGTGATTTAGTGGTGGGGGGGAAAATGTTCAGTTATGTGTAAGAGCTCTTCTGGATAATGAAAGAGGAGGAAACGAAGAAATGAAATCAGGGATGGGTCTGCAGAACTGTGTGCCCCCACATGCTGGGACTAGCCAACATAGGCCACGTGTAGTGGCTCTATTTTGGTGTTCAACAATAAATGACAAACCATTCCAGTCAGGCTGGAGATATTACAGTCACCAAATTTACGAAGTGAAATAAGATCAGTGGCTCATTTTAAACTGCTGTCTTTAATCCAAAGAAGTCCAAGATGAAAACAAAGTAACTCTCTACATCTCTTTTGCTCCTCGAACCTGAAGCCCTTTAATCTCAGCTATCTAACCCCTGGAAAAATTTACAGTTCAATTGAGACATTAGTGTAAACAGGTATTCACAATCAATATGGATTGACTTCAAACAGAATTTCTAGTAAATGATTTTGTAAATGTTTTACCCTTTTTTTTATACAGGACTAACATGCTGTGTATTTTAAAATGGATCCATACACAGCAGTATGATCACAGCTGAGCTCCTGTGTGTTCTGATTTCAGTCAGCAGCAGGAAAGAACTGAGATAAGAACTGCAAAGGGGCACAAGGACTCTGGTGTGTGATTACCTCATGGTTGTTTGAGCAAAATGTTAAGTACAGAGCAGCAGGGAATGTCAGCGACTGGCACTACTTAAAGAAAAATACATGTGGCTACACAATGGTGGGAGTGTTCTTAGAACAGAATCACTGCTATAATGCTTTGAGCAAATGGCTGACTGTGCAAGAGACCTTTGAGCAAGATAGTCAGACAGCACATCATGTTCTTGGTGGAGGCGTATGGAAAAGATGAGAGATAATGTAACTCCAACTACAAACATGCAGTGCAGGAAGATGTATCATGATCTCACGCAAGATGTCAAGGTGAGTGAGTTTATCTTTCTAAGGCACATGTTACCAACTTTGACAATAGCCAATAAGTAAGCTGAATTCACTATACCTATCATGTACTTGCCAGCAATTTGTAAAATTTAGTCCTCAGCCCTAGCACGATTGCAAACTGCATGGATACAATTCTCAGAACTCACGCTGACAACCCAACACTAAACATATTATACGATACTCACTGGCACACTTCCCTTGGCCTTGTGGGTAAAACTGACAGATAGCATCATTCAGCAGAAAGAAGTGGATGACACTTATGTTAACATTCATCGAGGAGACAATGTGGTCAAAGGAGGGCAATACCGAGGCCGTGACCACTTACTGGACCAAAACAATTGATGCTACAAATATACTTCAGTACTCCTACTTCCCCACATCACTCAATCTTTCCTGACTGAGAAGCTGCTGCTAGACTGAGCAAACACTTGCTAGCTTCTCCTCTCTCCTTCCAGTCACAGAAACCATATCCTTCTCAAATTTCAGACACCCAGGAATTAGAAGCTAGACAGGGTACAAAGACAAAAAGAGACAGTGAAGATAAAGAGACAACGAGGCCAGAATTTTCAATCTAGGTCTGGACCATGGATATATATGCCCTCCTGTTGAGTAACCGGCTCCATTCCTCTTCCCACTTCTAGAAGCTTGTCCTGTTCTTGGTAATCCCTCTTCAGTCCGCATCCATGCCAATTCCAAGACACAGCCCTACCAGACCATTGATGTATGGAAGCAATGAGTTTCAGAATAGCAGCAGGAAAGGCTTTCATAGCTTCATAGTAATAGAAGCAGGAGTAGGCCATTTGGCCCGTCGAGTCTGCTCTGCCATTCGTTAAGATCATGGCTGATCCATCCATTGTATCAGCTCCTCCTACCTGCATTATCCCCATTACCCTTAATGGGTACATGATACTACCATGCAAAAACCAATCCAAATGTGTCTTGAATATATTTAATGAAGCTGCCTCTACTGCTTCCTTGGACAGAGAATTCCATTCATTCACTACTCACTGGGAAAAAGTAGTTCCTCCTCCTCTCTGTCCTAAATCTACTCCCCCTAATCTTGAGGCCACATCCCCTAGTCCTAATCTCACCCACCAGTGGAAACAACTTGACTGCCCCAATCTCATCTATCCCTTTCATAATTTTATATGTTTCTTTAAAATTCCCTCTCATTCTTCTCAATTCTAGTGAGTACAGTCCCCGGCAGCTCAACCTCTCCTCTTCCCTCATCCCGGAATCAACCTGGTGAACCTCCTCTGCACCACCTCCAAAGCCAGTATATCCTTCCTCAAGTAAGGAGACCAGAACTGCGCACAATACTCCAGGTGCAGCCTCACCAACACCTTGTATAATTGCAGCAGAACCTCTTTGCTCTTAAATTCAATCTCTCCAGCAATGAAAGTCTATATTCTGTTTGCCTTCCTGGTTATTTGTCGCACCTGCAAATCAACTTTTAGCGATTCATGTCTGAACACTCCTAAGTCCCTCTGCACAAAAGCATTCTGTAATCTTTCACCATTTAAATAATATTGTGAGCCAGTATTTTTACTACCAAAATGGATAACCCCACATTTACCAACATTGTACTCCATCTGCCAGACAGTTACCCACTCACTTAGCCTATCTAAATCACCCTGCAGATCCTCCACATCCTCTGCAGCTTGCCTTCCCACTCAATTTAGTGTCATCAGCAAACTTGGATATGTTACACTCAGTTTAAATCACCTAAAAGTGGTTCAGCACCAGCCTGATGACTTCACTCCCTGCACATTTAAAACTTTAGACAAATAAATAAAACCTACAAAATATGTAGAATTGTCAAAACACTTATAATCCAGCAAATAACCTGTAAGTAATTTATGATCCCTTGGAGTAACATTGATATATTAGATGACGTGGTCTTTCATACTGATGAATATCTATTTACTTAAGAGTAGAAATTATCTGTAATATGGTATTGAAACTGTGGCAGTGAAGAAGTGAAATCGGCATTGTTTGACACCATGACCTATCTGTTCTGCAAGTTGTCAGTGATCTTTGTGCAAAAATGTACTTCACCAGAAGGCGTCCTCACAGTTACCATCGGAATTGTGCATGTACAGCTAAGTCCTGATTTTTAGGTTTTCGAAGACCAATGGGAGCTGGAGAATGCCTAATACAGTGTTCAATTTGTCACTCCACCATTGGTCTTCGTGCACCTGAGCTGAAAAAGAGAAGGAACTCCAGGATTCTCCTTCGTCTGATAGCTGTCCGGCTGAGAAAAGCAGCTCCATGGATATTGGGTGATGATTGGATTAGATTTGGCTGTGAATCTGTTTCAATAAATGACCCTGCAGACCTGTAGAGTCAAAGTCGAGATAATAAAAACTACCACTAGGTAAAATAGTAGAGTCATGGTATGTTCCAACGCAGGAAGAGATCATTCTGCCCAACATTTTGCTTTCCTGATCTGTTTAGTCTTAGCGCATCCTTTAATTCACTCTGTCGATCCATTAGTATCTTGTTATCCCCACCATCTAATCCCTTTAAGAAGAATCTTCAAGCTCTCCTTGAGGCTGCATTTGTGACAAAGAATATCCCATTCAACTCACCCTCAATATAAAGAAACAAGATAACTCCTGAAACCACGTCCATGTTGCAATCAACATCTTTGTAAGATGTGAGGTAAAACCTGAATGAGAAGCACTGGCCTACATGAATGGGTCAGTAATTGATAAACAAAATGAATGACAAAAATGTCTATTGTGTTATCAAGCAGGGCTCAGGGACTAGAAATGTACCACTTCACTCAGTCAAGGAAGAGTAGAAAGATCAATGGGCCAAAACACAGTCTGCTTCTGTCTTCTAAGATACAATTAATTTGAGAAGAGAGCACACACATGGGTTGTTTCTCCAATCATTATATTTAACATTATAGCTCGGTGATTAATAGGAGAATGAAATTTGAAACTTTCTCCCAATATTTTATTTTAAACCCGTTGGGACTTAAATTTGCTCTTCACGTGTTCAGCACTCAAAACCAACTTGGGCATTCTGCCAATAACCAACTATGTTCACACTAATTATACATTGGGTATGTAAAAATGTCCCCAAGTATTTAAAAAGGATTAGTCTCTTGTTATAACCAAGCGTGAATCATTTTAATTAGTATGCCTAGCACAGAGTTGAGTGAGGTAATGGGATTGCGATAGACTGCATTGTAAATGTCATTGTTATAATTATGAGGGTGATTATTGTTAACTAGCAGAATCATGTCCTTATCTGTCACATGAACAATAAGCCAGAAAAGGACAATTAATGATAGTACATGTGGGTGGCACTGTAAAATTCTTTGGAAGTAGTTCACTTCGGACAATAGTATAATGAGCACAACACAATAAATGGGAACTTGAGTTTTACACTGCGGGTCACGGAATAACTGTTGCAGACATATTCAGACATGAATTAATGCACCATGTACTGCCTGTCAGAATGACAGTGCTATAATCTAGCCGACTATTCTCCATTGGGAACTTCACAGCGAAACCCAATGCCTGATTCCCCTATTGTTAGTAAAGGTCACTGGATACTTGATCAGGAACTGGCTGTTCCTGACGAAGGGCTTTTGCCTGGAAAGTCGACTCTCCTGCTCCTTGAATGCTGCCTAACCTGCTATGCCTTTCCAGCACCCCACTCTCAACTCTACTCTCCAGCATCTGCAGTCCTCACTTTTGCCCTGTTTTCTTAGCTCTCTCGCCGAATAGACACGGACGGTTAAGTGGGGAGGGTTTAATTTTGGGCATAACCTTATTTTCCTTTTTAAGAGTGGGGCAAAGAGGACGGTCAAGAGCAATTACAATTTTGTAAACAAAAACAAAATGATGACAGGTGTTCTAAATAATTACGTGTGTTAGTTTATACAGAAGAAGATGGTATCCCAAGTAAATGAACATTGAATCAGAAATAGAGACTTAAGGTTAACAAAAAACTAACTGTAACAAGAAAATAATGGCGGTAAAGAGCGACAAGTCCTCAGGGCCAGATGGTTTATATTTCAGGGCTTTAAGAGGATGTGAGAATATTGCAGATGCCCTCATTGTGTTCTAAAAGCTCTTTTGATTCAGGATTCATCTTCTTAAATTGGAAAATTGCACACATTACCGAAGAAGTATAAGAGAGAGAAATTACGACATGACTAATCAGTTAGCCTAATATCCATTGTTATGAAATTACTAGAATCTATGTTGAGGATAGATTGAAAGAACATCATGAGAGCTTTCAGCTGCTCAGGGATTTGCAATGCGCAGATGAAGATGACTATATTTTTTGAAAATGTGACTAAGGTAGTGAACAGGATAATGTCTACAAGCGTTATTTCTTGAATTTCCAGAAGTCATGGTGTATTCTAACACAGGAAGAGATCATTCTGCCCAACAGGTTTTGCGTTCATAATCCACTTTGATGATCCATTTCCATCATTTCATGATGGAGTTCTTCATTACAGAGTGCTACCTAAAATTGTTGAGAGTGTGGTGCTGGAAAAGCACAGCAGGTCAGGCAGAATCTGAGAAGCGGGAGTATTGACATTGCGGGCATAAGCCATTCATCAGTAAGGGCTTATGCCCGAAACATCGATTCTCCTGCTCCTCGGATGCTGCCTGACCTGCTGCGCTTCTCCAGCACCACACTCTCAACTCTGATCTCCAGCGTCTGCAGTCCTCACTTTCTCCTAGTGACTATCTAAAGTTGAAATTGAGAGAAATTTATTAATCTCATTAAAAACTTGGTAATAAGCAACAGAACTTGAAGATTTGGACTAATGGACATTTATTTAAATTGAAGGTATCCAGTCAAGCTAATTGTTGGGAACTTGATTATTCACTGTTCTTATTCATTATTTAGAAGACAGGTAGGCTGGCAAAGAGGTGACATTGCCAACAATGCAAACAAAAGCATAAAATAACAGAGTTCTAAACGCATTAACTGAATGAGAAGAAAAAGTATGGCAAATGGATTTAAACGTAGGCAAGTACAAGTCATTTATTTTAGATTATGAATGATAAATCAAAGTACTTTCTAAGCATTGAAAGACAGGAATTAATAAAGATGCATAAAAGACGTAATAGCCAAATCACAGACAGGTAGGCAAATCATGGGACTTACATGATTTTCCTGTTTCTAACTTTTTATTTCCATTTTTCACTTTCCACCTCGCATTCTTCAGCTGCCCAAACTTGGAAACCATTTCAGCAGTGTTGTCAAACTGCTTTAGATAGGTCACCAAAGCCCCAGAGGACCACGCTGTTGTTATAGAGAGACAAGTAGTGGTGGCCTAACCTGAGGGTGACTATGCCTGAAGTGAAGGGAGGGGCTGAGAAGCCAGGGCCCCAGGTCAGGGGCTGGCTGGCTGGCCGGCCTGCGATATAGAGTGATGCCAACAGCTTGGGTTCGATTCCCTCACCAGCTGAGGTTAGAATGAAGGATTCTCCTTCTCAATCTCGCCCCCTGCCTGAGGCAGAGTGGCCCTCAGGTTAATCCACCTGTCATCTTTCTGTAGAGACAGAGTAGACCTATGTTTTGGTAAGCCTTTCAAAACATTACTTTATGTGGGTTTACCAAAACGCATTGGCTTTTGTACTCTATTCATCAAATTGTAAAGCATATTAAAAATTTAGAAATCAGTATGATCGACATTAAAACCACTGCTTTGTCAGATAACTACAGAAAACTTGATCTTTCATATGATGCAATTAGCTTGTCTTCTTTACACTAAGTCCTACCCAAACAGGAAAATCCAAAATCTAAAAAGACTAAAACTTCCCAATAATTGCAAACAACAATCTCATGTGCAAGAGACTGATTAGCAAGATTAGATCTCACAGAATACAGGGAGAACGAGCCTTTTGGATACAGAACTAGCTCAAAGGGAGAAGACAGAGGGTGGTGGTGGAGGGTTGTTTTTCAGACTGGAGGCCTGTGACCAGTGGAGTGCCACAAGGATCGGTGCTGGGTCCTCTACTTTTTGTCATTTACATAAATGATTTGGACGCAAGCATAAGAGGTATAGTTAGTAAGTTTGCAGATGACATCAAAATTGGAGGTGTAGTGGACAGCGAAGAGGGTTACCTCAGATTACAACAGGATCTGGACCAGATGGGCCAATGGGCTGAGAAGTGGCAGATGGAGTTTAATTAAGATAAATGCAAGGTGCTGCATTTTGGAAAAGCAAATCTTAGCAGGACTTATACAGTCAATGATAAGGTCCTAGGGAGTGTTGCTGAACAAAGAGACCTTGGAGTACAGGTTCCTAGCTCCTTGAAAGTTGAGTCGTAGGTAGATAGGATAGTGAAGAAGGCGTTTGGTATGTTTTCCTTTTTCGGTCAGAGTACTGAGCACAGGAGTTGGGAGGTCATGTTGCAGCTGTACAGGACATTGGTTAGGCCACTGTTGGAATGTTGCGTGCAATTCTGGTCTCCTTCCTATCAGAAAGATGTTGTGTAACTTGAAAGGTTTCAGAAAAGATTTACAAGGATGTTGCCAGGGTTGGAGGATTTGAGTTATAAGGAGAGGCTGAACAAGCTGGGGTGTTTTCCCTGGAGTGTCAGAGACTGAGGGGTGACCTTATAGAGGTTTACAAAATTATGAGGGGCATGGGTAGGGTAAATAGGCAAAGTCTTTTCTTGGGGTCGGGGAGTCCAGAACTGGAGGGCATAAGTTTAGGATGAGAGGGGAAAGATATAAAAAAGACCCAGGGGGCAACGTTTTCACACAAACAGTGGTACATGTATGGAATGAGCTGCCAGAGGCTGGTACAATTGCAATATTTAAGAGGCATTTGGATGGGTATATGAATAGGAAGGGTTTGGAGGGATATGGGCCGGGTGCTGGCAGGTGGGACTAGATTGGGTTGGGATATCTGGTCGGCATGGACGGGATGGACTGAAGGGTCTGTTTCCATGCAGTACACCTCTATGACTCTATGACTCTATAAAAGAGTACATCTTGTTCAAAAAGTGATGTATGCTAATGTTGCAAGACTCCTGGTTCCGGTCCTGTCACCGGCATAGAGGGATAAGGGGGATTTTAAATTATGATTGTTTTTCCCTCTCCTGTGTCAAAAGGTGTTTTGCTGGGAAAGCACAGCAGGCCAGGCAGCATCCGAGGAGCAGGAGAGTCGACGTTTCGGGCATAAGCGCTTCATAGGACCTATGCTTGAAATGTCGACTCTCCTGATCCTTGGATGCTGCCTGACCTGCTGTGCTTTTCCAGCATCACACTTTTTGACTCTGACTCTCCAGTATCTGGAGTCCTCACTTTCTCTCACTTTCCCCTCTCTTGCCCAAAACAGTAAGGCATTGCCTGATTGACTGCTTTAATGTTTTACTCCTGTCACTTAGAGGTAGGCGGAATGGTATTCCCCAAACACTGGTTTCTGAACTCAAATTTTTAAAATAAGCCCACAACAAAATGCTTTAAGAAGAAACAAAACATAGGGTTTATTAACAAAACATTCAAAATGGCAGTGAATGGCTCTGCTACTCTTCCTAAGCTCACAAATACATAGAAAGCTTAGGAGAACAGGAAATGAGTGGTGATATGTTATAAATTCCAAGTTTTGGCAAATTAAAAGTTAGTGTAAATCTGTTCATGAGTTACAAATTCCTGGAGATCAGGGTCCAATATTAGTTTCTTTCATGAGCTGGGCCTAGTAATTTTCCTTCTTGCGAGTGAAGCATAGGCTGCTTTCTATCATTGGAGACTGAGATGGAGAGCCGAAGGCAGGATGCCAACTTAGACTAGAGTCCTGCTTACCCTGTGGATGTCAAAGAGCAACTGACTTAGGATCTCAGAACTGTATGCTTAAGCAATTCAACAAACTCTGGTTCTAGTCATGTGACAAAGACAGGCTTTTCAACACTGAAGACCCATTTTAATGGGCTTATTGGAAACAAAAACAGACATTGCTGGAAATGCTCATAAGGCCTGGCAACATCTCAGAATCATAGAATCCTTACAGTGTGGAAGTAGGCCTCTCAGCCCATCAGGTCCACACTGACCCTCCGAAATCCATCCTACGCAGACCCATCCCCCTACACTCGCCCTGTAACCCTGCATCACCCATTGCTAATCCACCTACCCTGCACATCCCCGGATACTGTGGGCAATTTAGCATGGCCAATCCATTTAACCTGCACACCTTTGGGCTGTGGGAAGCAACCAGAGCACCTAGAGGAAACTCACATGGACTTGGGGAGAATGTCTTCCCACAGTCCCCAGCGTCACAATGCCTGTCTTCAATCAATTTCTTTCACTCCATAATATATCAAGTGTTGAGACCATCACTGTTTTTCTTTGTTTTTCTCACTTTGAGTTTGGAACTGGGGGCTGAAGTTGAGAGTTGACTTTGAACAGAAGTATGCTTATGGAGAGAAATCAGAGTTAATGCTTTGGGTCCAGTGATCCTTCTTAATTGCCAGTTTGTTCAACCAACAGTGTCGCTTCACCTCCCACAAGAGTTCCTGTTGTGAGGTAATTGGAAAAGCATTAGTGCCTATTTTAACACAATGGATTTTGATATTTTTCCCTTGTCCTGAGCTAGCTGGAGGTAGACAGCTCATTTTCAAGCCATGTGAGTCAAATAGTCTATAAATGTCAGGGGTTCAGAAGCTTCTGGAAATCTCATCATGTGATCAGCCTTGGCCATTTTTTGACTCCAACAATATTTACTTTAGAAGAAAAAAAATTTGAACTTGGGAAAAAAAAGAAAATAATATAGTTTTCTTTAGAATTCCTCTTCACACCCTCCGGCAATGGCATCCAAACTTAAAAATAGCAAAACCTTCCTGTCAGTCAGGATCGGCTAAACATGCAGAACTAGCCTGTGAAGTCCGTATTTTGTGAACGAATAAACAAAGACTACCAAATCACTTACAATAATGCGCTATTTCTGGCTACACAAATGGACATTGCTTACTGAAAAAATATGCTTTGCATTGAAAGATAAATATTTTATTGTCTTAAACCTATAAAAATCCACTTAGAGATACTTTTATTTTAAATACTTAGTAACTTAGGAGAGAGCAACAGGATTTGCTGCAGGTCAAGAGTCTGCACTAGTTCTGACAAAGGATTACTGACTTTTGTTTCTCTCTGATAACAGTAATAGAGATGTACAGCATGGAATCAAACCCTTTGATCCAACTCATCCATGCCAACCATGTGTAATCATTTGGCCCGTATCCCTCTAAACCCTTCCTATTCATATACCCATCCAGATGCCTTTTAAATGTTATATTATAAAATCCCTAGTGTGGAAACAGGCCCTTCAGCCCAACAAGTCCACACCGACCCTCCGAAGAGTAGCCCACCCAGGCCCATTCCCCTACCTATTACTCTATGTATACCCCTGACTAATACACCTAACCTACACATCCCTGAACACTATGGGCAATTTAGTATGGCCACTTCACCTAACCTGCACATCTTTGAACTCTGGGAGGAAACCGTAGCACCCAGAGGAAACTCCCACAGACACGGGGAGAATGTGCAAACTCCACACAGATAGTCACCTGAGGCTGGAATTGAACCTGGGTCCCTGGTCCTATGAGGCAGCAGTGCTAACCGCTGAGCTACTGTGTAATCATAACACCTGCACCATCTCCTCTACTTCATTCCATACACGCACCACCTCTAGGTGAAGAAGTTGCCTCTTAGGGCCCTTTTAAATCTCTTTCCTCTCACCTTAAGCTCCCAGGACACCCTTATCCAGGGGAAAGGGGCCTTGCCTACTCACCCTATCCATGCCCCGCATAATTTTATAAACCTCTCACCCCTCAGTCTCCAACACTCCAGGAAAAATAGCCCCAGCCTGTTCAGCCTCTCCCTACAGCTCAAACAAACCTATGTTGGCAACATCTTTGTAAACTTTTCCTGCACCCTGTCAAGTTTAGCAACATCTTTCCTATAGCAGAGAGAACAGAATTGAGCACAGTGTTCTGTGTCACCAGACATGCTGAGCATTTTCAACATTTGCTGTTTCAATTCTCTTCCCCCCTCAATGGCAATTGGGTTCCCCCTGTCATTTCCTACCATCCCACCAGCATCCACATCCAGAGGACCATTAGTCACCATTTCCACCACCTCCAGTGAGATGCCACCACCATACACATATGCCCCTCTCCTCCCTTGTCAGCCTTCTGCAAGGGACCATTCCCTTAGGAATACCCTAGTCTACACTTCCTAGTCACAAAGTCTGCAGTTACACAATACCTATTGTTAACCACTAACAGTCCCCATTAACAGCTATTCACTCTCCCAGGCAGGTTGTTATCCACGTCTTTGTCTGTCCAACTGTTTTTCTCTCCCTTTGGACTCTATCCCTACTTACTGTTTACTCCTTGCCCTCCCCCCCCCCACCGCCGACCATATTTTCTGAATATAACATTTCCTAGCTACCATCAGTTCTGAGGAACGGTCATCAGACCCAAAACGTTAACTCTGATTTTTCTTCATGGATGCTGCAAGATCTGCTCAGCTCTTCCAGCAACTTCTGCTTTTGTGCACGTTAAAACCTATTGCCTGCTTTCCAAAAAAGGAAATCCAATTTCTTCTGAGTCTTTCATTTCCCCTTCAGGAAGAAACCCAGCAGTAGCTGCTTTGGTGCGACAGTAGAAATGAATTTCAAAGAGAAAAATGCGAAGGTGAGAAGAAGACACAAGCAATTTGCTGAGCAACGCTGTCACTGTCAAAGCAATCAGCTAATAATTTAAAACAAATTAGTTTGGAAGAAACGTGACAACAAAAAAGTGCCAAGCAGAAAAGCTAACACATTAAACCTGTCTTTCTGTCATTTTGCTTAGGAAATGAAAATATCAAAAGGGAGGAAATCAACTGGGTGAAACTAAGGATTGCAGATGCTTGATGTTAGAGTCGAGAGTGTGGAGCTGGAAAAGCACAGCAGGTCAGACAGCATCCGAGGAGCAGGAGAATCGGTGCTTCGGGCATAATCCTTAAATGAAGAATGAGGGTGGGAGCCGGGGGAGGTGCTGAGAGATAATTGGGAGGGGGGTGGGATTGGGGGAAGGCAGCTAATAGGTAGATGGAGGTGGGGATAATGGCGATTAGTCAAAGAGGAGGGTGGAACGGATAGGTGGGAAGGAAGTTAGGACAGGTCATGAGGGCAGTGCCGAGTTGGAAGGTTGGAACTGGGATAAGGTGGAGGGAGGGAAATGAGGAAACTGGTGAAATCCCCATTGAGCCTGTGTGGTTGGAGGGTCCCAATGCGGAGGATGAGGTGTTCTTCCTCCAGGCATCAGGTGGTTAGGGAGTGGCGATGGAGGAGGCCCAGGATCTGCATCGGCAGAGTGGGAGAGGGATTTGAAGTGTTCGGCTATGGGGCGGTGGGGTTGGTTGGTGCGGGTGTCATGGAGATGTTCTCTGAAGCGCTCTGCGAGTAGGCATCTTGTCTCCCCAGTGTAGAGGAGACCGCATCGGGAGTAACGGATACAATAAATGACATGTAGAAGTGCAGGAAAACCTCTGATGGATGTGGAAGGCTCCTCTGGGGTCTTAGACAGAGGTGATGGGGAAGGTGTGGGGGCAGGTTTTGTAATTCCTGCGGTGGCAGAGGAAGGTTCCAGAATGGGAAGATGGCTTGGTGGAGGGCATAGACCTGACAAGGCAGTTGTGGAGGGAATGATTTGCAGTTCTGAGAGAGTGTATTCCTCATCATCTCAGGGCATCTCCCACCCATGGCTTCCAACCTCATAGTTTGGGAACCCCGCACCACCCCGGTTCTACCTCCTACCCAAGATCCACAAGGCTGACTGCCCTGACTGACCCATCGTCTCAGTCTGCTCCTGCCTCACTAAACTCATTTCCACATACCTTGATTCTGTCCTATTCCCCCCGGTCCAGGAACTCCCAACATACATTTGGGACACCACCCACACCTTCTAACTCCTCCAAGGCTTTCACTTCCCTAGCCGCCAATGCCTCATCTTCAACGTGAACATCCAATCCCTCTACACCTCCATCTGCCATGGCCAGGGCGTCCAAGCCCTCCGTTTCTTCCTCTCCCAATGTCTCCACCAGTACCCTTGCACTGAGACTCTCATTCGTTTGGCTGAACTGGTCCTCACCATTAATAATTTCTCCTTAGAATCCTCCCACTTCCTCGAGACCAAAGGGGTAGCCATGGGCACCCGCATGGGCCCCAGCTATGCCTGTCTCTTTGTTAGTTACATGGAACAGCCTAACTCCCACAGTTACACCGGCACCAATCCCTACCTTTCCCTTCACAACATTGATGACTGCACTGACGCCACCTCGTGCTCCCACGAGAAGATTGAACAGTTCATCAACTTCAACACCAACACATTTCACCCCAACCTCAGGTTCACCTGGACTATCTCAGACACCTCCCTCCCCTTCCTGGACCTCTCCATCTCCATCAACGGTGACCGACTCAACACAGACATCTTCTACAAACCCACCAACTCCCACAGCTCCCTGGAATACACCTCCTCCCTCTCTGCCTCCTGTAAAACACTATCCTTTATTGCCAATTCCTCCACGTCCGCTGCATCTGCTCTCACGAGGACCAGTTCCACCACAGAACATACTAGATGGTCTCCTTCTTTAAAGACCACAATTTCCCCTACCATGCCCTCTACCGCATCTCATCCACTTCCCGCACTTCTGCCCTGGAACCCCACTGCACCAACCTCTGGATACATCACATCATCTTCCACCATTTCCGCCGCCTACAACCCTTCCCCACCACCAGAGGTAAACGTCCCTTGCCACCCCTATTCACTTTCTGTCAAGACTATCCCTCTGCGACTCTCTTGTCATGTCCACATTTGGACATGAATGCCTCATCTTCCACCTTGAGACCCTCCAATCCCACAGGATTAATGTTGATTTCACCAGTTTCCTCCTTTCCCCTCCCCCCACTTTATCCCAGTTCCAACTTTCCAACTTAGCACCACCCTCATGACCTGTCCCACCTGTCCATCTTTCTTCCCACCTATCTGCTCCACCCTCCCCTCTGACCTATCACCATCACCCCCACCTTCATCGACCTATCACACTCTCAGCTCCCTTCCCCCAGCCCCACCACATTCCCAATTATCTCTCCGCCCCTCGGCTCACAGCCTCATTCCTCATGAAGCGTTTTTGTCTGAAACATCGATTCTCCTGCTCCTCGGATGCTGCCTGACCTGCTGTGCTTTTCCAGCACCATACTCTCAACCCCAGTATCAAGAGGGAGCCTAGGCTTTGGTCACCAACGAAATGGAGGAAACTGGGACTAAGCTAAAGTGTTGTGTTTGACTCTCACTGACCTAAGTTCTCCACTGGTGGTGCACACTCTAAGCTGGCTTTGGTGGAATCCATTTGAAAGTGGGTCATCTTTCTTCCTGGATTTTGTTCCTTTCTGGGTTTCTGGGTTTCCTTTTGGACAGGAAAGAGAATGAGAAGCAGACAGCTTGTAAGGGGCCCCTCAGTCTCAGGGTTCACTCACAAACCACACCATCGAATCGAAGGGTAGCAGGTGGGGAAAGGCCTGAACTAGGGAACCAGGGCCTCTCACCATTGAGAGGGAAATGGTCACAAAGGTCTGTCTGGGGTTAGAGGTGAGGCACTAGACTTATCTTGCCCTTCAGCCTGGTCTGAACTGAAGATAGCTCTAATGGCACAAGTCATACAGTCAGTAAGAACAAAGAGTTCGGAAATCTGGCACTTCCTTCATGGTCAATGATAGCTGGTGTTCAGAACAACAGCAATCATTGGCTGAGTAGCCTGTCAATCAGCATGATCAATGTGTCAGACTGACTACTTTGGACACCAATCACCCAGTCTGACAGGTTAGTTAGCCAATGAGATTGGGTCTCTCAGAGCACAGAACCTTGGTGATTAGTATTATGAACAGTCCCTTACTCCTCAGCCTTGGCCCATGTATGTGGGTCATTAAACTGTGAGGAATAGATAAAGAAAATGATAAAAAATCTTAATGTTATGCTAGCCTCTTGTCTGGAGGGCCAGAATGCAAAGAGACGGAAATCATGCTACTGCAAAAGTCCTGATTAGAACACAGTTGGAGAACTATGACCACCTGGACACTACACCCTACGAAGGATACAGTGGCCTTGAAAGAAACTCACCATTGAATTCCCAGCCTGATACCTGGACACCAAGGGTTAGTACAGGAAAAAAATTACTCATGTTGAGGTTGGAGACACCAATCCCTACAAGCTCCAGTGGTGCCTAGTTACTTGGTTCCTCTTGTTCAAAATATCCTCTCCAAGGGCACCTCTATGTTGGCACCTCCATTCTGCCAATGGCACTGTTAAGGCTACAAACCTCCCTGCCTGTGCCACCCACCGTCATTTCCTTTAATACCTGCTAGTCTCCCTATCTAAGAACAAAATAGCCAACTATAGGGCAGAAAGACTCAAGGTGAGTGGTGTACTACCCATAAGTCAGTTCCTCACATCTTACCAGTTGGAGCCAGTGGATATAGTTTATTTGGATTTTCAGAAGACTTCAGCAAAGTCCCAGATGAGAGTTTATTAAAGCGCATTGGACTGATGGTAATGTTTTGAGAAGGGTAGAAAATTGGTGAGTATACAGAAAAGCAAAGAGTAGCAATAAATGGGTCTTTTTCTGATTGGCAGACAGTGCCTAGTAGGTCACTGCAGGGATTTGAATTTGTACACCAGCTATTCACAATATATGTTAATGGTTTCATTGAGGGAGCTAAACGTAATGTCTCAAAATTTGCAACTGACACAAAACTGGGTGGAAGTGTGAACTGTGAGGAGAATGCAGAGCTATTGCAATGTGATTTTTACAGGCTGAGTACGTGGGTAAATGCATGTCAGATTAGATTACTTACAGTGTGGAAACAGGCCCTTGGGCCCAACAAGTCCACACTGCCCCGCCGAAGCACAACCCACCCATACCCCTACATTTACCCCTTACCTAACACTACGGGCAATTTAGCATGGCCAATTTACCTGACCTGCACATCTTTGGACTGTGGGAGGAAACCGGAGCACCCGGAGGAAACCCACGCAGACACGGGGAGATTGTGAAAACTCCACACAGTCAGTCGCCTGAGACGGGAATTGAACCCAGGTCTCTGGCGCTGTGAGGCAGCAGTGCTAACCACTGGGCCACCGTGCCGTGATAATTTGCCGTGATGTTGCGTAATGTGGATAAATGTGAAGTTAAGAAGGCAGTTTATTATATGAAAGGCAGTAAATTGAGAGGGAGGAATGTTCATCAAAACCTGGGTGTCTTGGTGTACCAGCTGCTGAAAGGAAGCATGCAGGTGCAGTCAGCAGTAAAGAAGGCAAACGGTATATTTGCCATCATAATGCGAGGATTCGAGTACAGGAACAAGAATGTCTTGCTGCAATTACACAGAGCATTGGTGAGGCCACACCTGGAATATTGTGCGTAGCTTTGGTCTCCTTTTCTGAAAAAGGAATGTTCTTGCTATAAAGGGGATGTAGTGATGGTTTGCTACATTGATTCCTGGGATGGCAGGACTGTTTGGGATTATATTTACTCAAATTTCGAAGAATCAGGGAGGTATGTCACAGAAACCTGTTATGTCTAACAGGACTAGACAGGTGTTAGCTACAGGAAGAATGTTTGGGTCATCGTTTTTTTTAAGGCATTAGATTGGGACATCACTGGCTAGGCTATCGCTCATTGCCCAGAGGGCAGTTAAGAGTATATGGTCTGGAGTCACATGTAGTCCATACCAGGTAAGAATGGCAGCTTCCTTCCCTCAAGGACATGAGTGAACCAGATGGGTTCTGACAACAATTGGCAATGGATTCATGGCCATCCTAAATCCAAACTTTAATTGAATTCAAATTCTACCATCTGCCACACTAGGATTTGAACTTGGGTCTCCAGAACATTACCTGGGTCTCTGTATTAACAGTCGAGTGATAATACCATGAAGTCTCAGGGGTAAAACTTCTAGCACTGAGATGAAGAGAAATTGTTTTCACCCAGAGAGTAGGCGAAAGTGAGGACTGCAGATGTTGGAGATCAGAGTCAAGATGCTGGAAAAGCACAGCAGGTCAGGCAGCGTCCGAGGAGCAGGAAAATCGACATTTCAGGCAGGAGCCTGATGAAGCGCTCTGGCCCGAAAGATCAATTTTCCTGCTCCTCGGTTGCTGCCTGACCTGCTGTGCTTTTTCAGCACCACTCTAATCTCCACCCAGAGAGTGGTGAGCCTGTGGGATTCACTGCCACGCAAAGTGGTTAAGGCCAAAACATTATATGTTTTCAAGAAGGACATCGATATAACTCTTGTGGCTAAAGAGAGCAAGGCATGGGGGAGGGTTGGATTAGGGGATTGAGCCCGATGGTCAATCCATGATTATAATGAATGGTGGAGCAGGCTCTGAGGGACAAATGGTCTACTCCTGTCTTCTTTAGTTTCTATGTATCAGCAGATGACTGCCCCAAGCAGCACCAGGACTGGTATCGGAGCCTGCTCTAGACTTACTGTGCTGAATGAAGGCGATCCCCTTTGAGTGGACAGAGATCTGCTGTCAACCATTGTAAGCTTGCTAGCGTAATGTCTGTGCTAAATGGAATGACAAAACTATTATAATATGAGCCTGGTCTCTCTAAATGAAGAGCAAAGCCCAAAAAACAAAATGGTAATACATGGCAGGGATGCTGTCAGTGTCCAGGTAGGCTCAGAATGAGTTTAAGCTATGACAGCCAGTGAAGAGCAAAGACATGCAGCCTGGGCGAGTCCCTGAAGACAAAGTATTATTGCTGCATCTTTACAATGAGAGTTATCCTGAGGGACAGAATTTACATGTGTTTGACAAAGCAAGGACTGTTTAAGGATGGTTGACATGGCTTTGTACGAAGGAAATTGCATCTCACGAACTTGATTGAGTTTTTTGAAGAAGTAACAAAGAGGATTGATGAGGGCTTTGGTTGTGTTGCCATAATCTTACCAGTCTGCTCTCTCATTAGAGAGAAGTGACTGCTGGTGGTTTAACCTGAGGGCCACCAGACCTCAAAAGAGGGAAGAGGTTGAGAAGGAGAGTCCTTCATGGTAACCTCAAGCCGATGATGGGAATTGAACCCGCGATGATGGCATCACACTGCTCTGTAAACCAATGATCTAGCCAACTGAGATAAAACCAATGCCCAAAGAGGGCAGAGCAGTGGACGTGATCTGAATGGACTTCACTAAGGCATTCAACAAGGTTCCTCATGGTAGACTGGTTAACAAGATTAAATCTCATGGGATAGAGAGAGAACTAACTATTTGGTTACAGAACTGGCTGAAGGTAGAAGACAGAGAGTAGTGTTGGAGGGTTGCTTTTCGGACTGGAGGTCTGTGACCAATGGTGTGCCACAAGGATTAGTGCTGGGTCTACTACTTTCATCATTTATATAAATGATTTAGATGTGAATATAGGAGGAATAGTTAGTGAGTTTGCAGACAACACCAAAATTGGAGGTGTCGTGGACAGCAAAGAAGGGCACAAAGGGATTTTGATCAGATGGGCCGAGTGGCAGATGGAGTTTAGCTGAGGTAAATGTGAGGTGCTGCATTTTGGAAAGGCAAAATAGGGCAGACTTATACACTTAATGGTAAAGTGCTCCAGAGTGTTGCTGAACAGAGACCTTGGAATGCAGGTTCATGGTTCCTTGAAAGTGGAGTCACAGATGGTTAGGATAGTGAGGAAGGTGTTTGGTATGCTTGCCTTTATTAGTCAGAGCATTGAGTTTAGGGGTTGGACTGTACAAGACATTAGTTAGGCCACTCTTGAAACACTGCATGCTATTCTGGTCTCCATGCTTTGGGAAGGATGTTGTGAAACTCGAAAGGGTTGGAAAAGATTTACAAGGACGTTAGGAAGGTTGAAGGGTTTGAGCTACAGGGATAAGCTGAATTAGTTAGGGTTATTTTCCCTGGAGCATTGGAGGCTGAGGGGTGACCTTATACAGGTTTATGAAATTATGAGGAGGACGAATAGGGTAAATAAACAAGATCTTTTCCCTGGGGTGTAGGAGTCCAGAACTAGAGGGCATAGGTTTAAGGTGAGAGGGAAAAGATTTAAAAGAGACTTAAGGGGCAATGTTTTCAAACAGAGGGTGGTGCATGTTTGGAATGAACTGCCAGAGGAAGTGGTGGAGGCTGGTACAATTGCAGCATTTAAAAGGCATCTGGATGGGTATAAGAATAGGAAGGGTTCAGAGGTATATGGGCCAAATGCTGGCAAATTGGAGTAAATTAATCTAGGATATCTGATCAGCATGGACAAGTTGGACCAAAGTATCTGTTTCGATGCTGTATATCTCTACGACCTCATAACCTGCAATACAGCACTGAAATGCAGCAATGTGCTATAAGTGGGTTGGAGATGGCACATATTGAATACCGTCAGTTCTGCTATAATACAATTTTTTTTCAACACGAATTGGTTCTGACACGATTGATGAGCTTAGACCATTACCTGTACTGGCTATCATGACAACTAATGATCCTATTAGTTTAAATGGTGCTGCTATTACGTGATTTTCTTTTAACATGGGTTCACAAGGGAATGGAACTATCGGGTTACATCAGAACCAACCGTATCGACATCCGTGGCGATGTGTTGCGTGTCTCCAATACCCATGGAGCACGTGATGAGATGTTACTGCCCAGTGTCCAACATGCAGCAGAGAGTTGAAGCAAAGCACCCGTTCTGGTTTCTGTGTTGAGTTTTACCAGCTGCTGGTTTGAATGGCGAGTTGGGGAACACGGCAACCCATGATAAATTGGGCTGTTAACAAGTGATAAAGAGCATCAATTGGGAACTCACTGCTATACAGTGAAAATCTTGCCTCTCTGCTTGACAAAGAGACATAAAATTGCAGCCACTAGAATCCAAGGTAGACAAGCAGGAGGCTGGAAGAAAGCAGCTAGCCAGGTAGCATCAGGGGGTGGAGAAGACAATGCTTCAGGTGTAACACTTCTTCAGGACGGAGGCTGAGTTACACTCGAAACATCGACTTGTCCACCTCCAGATGCTGCCTAGCTTGCTGTGTTCCCCCAGCCTCCTGATGCAGCCTGGCTTGCTGTGTTCCCCCAGCCTCCTGATGCTGCCTGGCTTGCTGTGTTCTCCCAGCTTCCTGAGGCTGCCTGGCTTGCTGTGTTTCTCCAGCATCCTGATGCTGCCTGGCTTGCTGTGTGTCCCCAGGCTACTGATGCTGCCTGGCTTGCTGTGTTCCCCCAGCCTCCTAATGCTGCCTGGCTTGGTGTGTTTCTCCAGCCTCCTGATGCTGCCTGGATTGCAGTGTTCCTCCAGACTCCTGATGCTGCCTGGCTTGCTGTGTTCCCCCAGCCTCCTGATGCTTCCTGGCTTGCTGTGTTCCTCGAGTCTCCTGATGCTGCCTGGCTTGGTGTGTTCTTCCAGCCTCCTGATGCTGCCTGCCTTCCTAGAAAAAATACAGCGCAATACAGGCCCTTTGGCCCTCGATGTTGCGCCGAACCAAGCCCACCTAACCTACACTAGCCCACTATCCTCCATACGCCTTTCTAATGCCCGTTTAAATGCCCATAAAGAGGGAGAGTCTACCACTGCTACTGGCAGGGCATTCCATGACTCACGACTCGCTGAGTAAAGAATCTACCCCTAACATCTGTCCGATACCTACCACCCCTTAATTTAAAGCTATGCCCACTCGTAATAGCTGACTCCATACGTGGAAAAAGGTTCTCATGGTCAACCCTATCTAAACCCCTAATCATCTTGCACACCTCTATCAAGTCACCCCTAAACCTTCTTTTCTCCAATGAAAACAGCCCCAAGTGCCTCAGCCTTTCCTCATACGATATTCCTACCAAACCAGGCAACATCCTGGTAAACCTCCTCTGCACCCGTTCCAGTGCCTCCACATCCTTCCTATAGTATGGCGACCAAAACTGCACACAATACTCCAGATGCAGCTGCACCAGAGTCTTATACAACTGCAACATGACCTCCAGGGCTCTGGAACTCAAATTCCTCTACCAATAAAAGCCAGTACGCCATATGCCTTCTTCACTGCACTATTTACCTGGGTGGCAACTTTCAGAGATCTGTGCACATGGACACCAAGATCCCTCTGCTCATCCACACTACCAAGTATCCGACCATTAGCCCAGTACCCCATCTTTTTGTTACTCTTACCAAAGTGAATCACCTCACACTTAGCTACATTGAACTCCATTTGCCACCTTTCTGCCCAGCTCTGCAACTTATCTATATCCCACTGTAACCTGACACATCCTTCCTCACTGTCAACAACTCCACCGACTTTCATATCATCCGCAAACTTGCTCACCCAACCTTCTAACCCCTCTTCCAGGTCATTTATAAAAATGACAAACAGCAATGGTCCCAAAACAGATCCTTGCGGAACACCGCTAGTAACGGCACTCCAAGATGAACCTTTACCATCAACTACTACCCTCTGTCTTCTTCCAGCCAGCCAACTCCTAATCCAAACCTCCAACTCACCCTCAATGCCATATCTCCGTATTTTCTGCAGTAGCCTACCATGGGGAACCTTATCAAACGCCTTACTAAAATCCATATATACCACATCTACCGCTTTACCCTCATCCACCTCCTTAGTCACCTTCTCAAAGAATTCAATAAGGTTTGTGAGGCACGACCTGCCCTTCACAAAACCATGCTGACTATCCTTGATCACATTATTCCTATCCAGATGTGCATAAATCCTATCCCTTAATATTCTCTCTAAGACTTTGCCCACAACAGAAGTGAGACACACCAGCCAATAGTTACTAGGGTTATCCCTACTCCCCTTCTTGAACAAGAGAACCACATTTGCTAGCCTCCAATCTTCTGGCACTACTCCTGCAGACAAAGAGGACATAAAAATCAAGGCCAATGGCTCTGCAATCTCCTCCCTTGCTTCCCAGAGAATCCTAGGATAAATGCCATCAGGCCCAGGGGACTTATCTATTTTCACCTTTTCCAGGATTTCCAACACCTCTTCTCTACATACCTCAAAGCCATCCATTCTACTTAATTGTCACTCAGTATTCACATTGACAACAATGTCCTGTTCCTGATTGAATACTGACGAAAAGTATTCATTCAGTGTCTCCCCAATCTCTTCAGCAGGTCGGTGTGGGGGTGGGGTCAGTGTGGGAGGGGTTGGTGTGTGGGGGGCCGGTGTGGGTTGGTCAGTGTGGGGTGTGGGGGTGGGGTCGGTGTGGGGTCAGTGTGGGG
>NC_057740.1:10205596-10209710 GCF_004010195.1 Chiloscyllium plagiosum
TGGGTTGCTGTGTTCCCCCAGCCTCCTGATGCTGCCTGGCTTGCTGTCTTCCCTCAGCCTCCTGATGCTGCCTGGCTTGCTGTGTATCCCCAGACTCCTGATGCTACCTAGCTTGCTGTGTCCCCCCAAGCCTCCAGATGCTACCTCGCTTGCTGTGTTCCCCCAGCCTCCTGATGCTTCCTGGCTTGCTGTGTATCCCCAGACTCCTGATGCTAGTAGCTTGCTGTGTCCCCCCAAGCCTCCTGATGCCACCTAGCTTGCTGTGTTCCCCCAGCCTCCTGATGCTTCCAAGCTTGCTGTGTCCCCCCAGACTCCTGATGCTGCCTGGCTTGCTGAGTCCCCCCAGGCTCCTGATGCTGCCTGGCTTGCTGTGTCCCCCCAAACTCCTGATGCTGCCTGGCTTGTTGCCTTCCCCAGCCTCCTGATGCTGCCTGGTTGCTGTGTTCCTCCACCCTCCTGATGCTGCCTGGCTTGATGTGTCCCCCCAGCGTCCTGATGCTGCCTGGCTTGCTGTGTTCCCCCCAGAACCCAGAAGCTGCCTGGCTTGCTGTGTTTCCCCAGACCCCTGAAGCTGCCTGGCTTGCTGTGTCCCCCCGGACTCGTGATGCTGCCTGGCTTGCTGTGTACCCCCAGACCCCTGAAGCTGCCTGGCTTGCTCTTTCCCCCCGGACTCCTGATGCTTTCTGGCTTGTTATCTTCCCCAGCGTCCTGATGCTGCCTGGCTTGCTGTGTTCTCCCAGCCTCCTGTTGCTGCCTGGCTCGCTGTGTTCCCCAGCGTCCTGATGCTGCCTGGCTTGCTGTGTTCCTCCAGCCTCCTGATGCTGCCTGGCTTGCTGTGCTCCCCCAGCCTCCTGATGCTGCCTGGCGTGCTGTGTTCTCCCAGCCTCCTGTTGCTGCCTGGCTCGCTGTGTTCCCCAGCCTCCTGATGCTGCCTGGCTTTCTGTGTCCCCCCAGACTCCTGATGCTGCCTGGCTTTCTGTGTCCCCCCAGACCCCTGAAGCTGCCTGGCTTGCTCTTTCCCCCCGGACTCCTGATGCTTCCTGGCTTGTTATCTTCCCCAGCGTCCTGATGCTGCCTGGCTTGCTGTGTTCCTCCAGCCTCCTGATGCTGCCTGGCTTGCTCTGTTCCCCCAGCCTCCTGATGCTGCCTGGCTTGCTGTGTTCCTCCAGCCTCCTGATGCTGCCTGGCTTGCTGTGTTCCTCCAGCATCCTGATGCTGCCTGGCTTGCTGTGATCACCCAGCCTGCTAATGCTGCCTGGCTTGCTGTGTCCCCCCAAGACTCCTGATGCTGCCTGGCTTTCTGTGTCCCCCCAGACTCCTGATCCTGCTGGCTTTCTGTGTCCCCCCAGACTCCTGATGCTGCCTGGCTTGCTGTGTTCCCCAGCCTCCTGATGCTACCTGGCTTGCTGTGATCCCTCAGCCTCCTAATGCTGCCTGGCTTGCTGTGTACCCCCAGCTTCCTGATGCTGCCTGGCTTGCTGTGATCACCCAGCCTCCTTCTGCTGCCTGGTATGCTGTGTACCCCCAGCCTCCTGATGCTGCCTGGCTTGCTGTGTCCCCCCAGACTCCTGATGCTGCCTGGCTTGTGGCCTTCCCCAGCCTCCTGATGCTGCCTGGCTTGCTGTGTCGCCCCATCCTCCTGATGCTGCCTGCCTTGCCGTGTTCCCCCAGCGTCCTGATGCTGCCTGGCATGCTGTGTATCCCCAGACTCCTGATGGTGCCTGGCTTGCTGTGTCCCCCCACCCTCCTGGTGCTGCCTGGCTTGTTATCTTTCCAAGCCTCCTGATGCAGCCTGGCTTGCTGTGTTCCCCCAGCCTCCTAATGCTGTCTGGCTTGCTGTGTTCCCCCAGCCTCCTAATGCTGCCTGGCTTGCTGTGTTCCCCTAGCCTCCTGATGCTGCCTGGCTTGCTGTGTTCCTCCAGTCTCCTGATGCTGGCTGGCTTTCTGAGTTCCCCGAGCCTCCTAATGCTGCCTGGCTTGCTGTGGTCCTCCAGCCTCCTGATGCTGCCTGGCTTGCTGTGTTCCCCCAGCCTCCTAATGCTGCTTGGCTCGCTGTGTTCCTCCAGCCTCCTAATGCTGCCTGGCTTGCTGTGTTCCTCCAGCCTCCTGATGCTGCCTGGCTTGCTGTGTCCCCCCAGCCTCCTGATGCTGCCTGGCTTGCTGTGTTCCCCCAGCCTCGCGATGCTGCCTGCCATCCTGTGTTCCCCACCCTCCTGATGCTGCCTGGCTTGCTGTGTTCCCCCAGCCTCCTAATGCTGCCTGGCTTGCTGTGGTCCTCCAGCCTCCTGATGCTGCCTGGCTTGCTGTGTTCCCCCAGCCTCCTAATGCTGCCTGGCTTGCTGTGGTCCTCCAGCCTCCTGATGCTGCCTGGCTTGCTGTCTTCCCTCAGCCTCCTGATGCTGCCTGGCTTGCTGTCTTCCCTCAGCCTCCTGATGCTGCCTGGCTTGCTGTCTTCCCTCAGCCTCCTGATGCTGCCTGGCTTGCTGTCTTCCCTCAGCCTCCTGATGCTGCCTGGCTTGCTGTCTTCCCTCAGCCTCCTGATGCTGCCTGGCTTGCTGTCTTCCCTCAGCCTCCTGATGCTGCCTGGCTTGCTGTCTTCCCTCAGCCTCCTGATGCTGCCTGGCTTGCTGTCTTCCCTCAGCCTCCTGATGCTGCCTGGCTTGCTGTCTTCCCTCAGCCTCCTGATGCTGCCTGGCTTGCTGTCTTCCCTCCTGCCTGGCTTGTTATCTTCCCCAGCGTCCTGATGCTGCCTGGCTTGCTGTGTTCTTCCAGCCTCCTGATGCTGCCTGGCTTGTTGTGTTCTTCCAGCCTCCTGATGCTGCCTGGCTTGCTGTGTCCCTCCAGCATCCTGATGCTGCCTAGCTTGTTATCTTCCCCAGCCTCCTGATGCTGCCTGGCTTGCTGTGTCCCTCCAGCATCCTGATGCTGCCTGGCTTTCTGTGTCCCTCCAGCATCCTGATGCTGCCTGGCTTTCTGTGTCCCTCCAGCCTCCTGATGCTGCCTGGCTTGCTGTGTTCCCCCAGCCTCCTGATGCTGCCTGGCTTGCTGTGTTCCCCCAGCCTCGCGATGCTGCCTGGCTTGCTGTGTAGTCCCAGCCTCCTGATGCTACCTAGCTTGCTGTGTTCCTCCACCCTCCTGAAGCTGCCTGGCTTGCTGTGTTCCCCCAGACCCCTGAAGTTGCTTGGCTTGCTGTGTCCCCCGGACTCGTGATGCTGCCTGGCTTGCTCTGTTCCCCCAGACCCCTGAAGCTGCCTAGCTTGCTGTGTCCCCCCGGACTCCTGATGCTTCCTGGCTTGTTATCTTCCCCGCGTCCTGATGCTGCCTGGCTTGCTGTGTTCTTCCAGCCTCTTGATGCTGCCTGGCTTGCTGTGTCCCTCCAGCCTCCTGATGCTGCCTGGCTTGCTGTGTTCCTTCAGCATCCTTATGCTGCCTGGCTTGCTGTGTTTCTTCAGCCACCTGATGCTGCCTGGCTTGCTGTGTTCTCCCACCCTCCTGATGCTGCCTAGCTTGTTATCTTCCCCAGCCTCCTGATGCTACCTGGCTTGCTGTGTTCCCCCAGCCTCCTGATGCTGCCTGGCTTGCTGTGTTCTCCCAGTATCCTTATGCTGCCTGGCTTGCTGTGTAACCCCAGACTCCTGATGCAGCCTGGCTTGCTGTGTTCCCCCAGCCTCCTGATGCTGCCTGGCTTGCTGTGTAACCCCAGACTCCTGATGGTGCCTGGCTTGTTATCTTCCCCAGCCTCCTGATGCTGCCTGGCTTGCTGTGTACCCGCAGCCTCCTGATGCTGTCTGGCTTGCTGTGTCCCCCCAGACTCCTGATGCTGCCTGGCTTGTTGCCTTCCCCAGCCTCCTGATGCTGCCTGGCTTGATGTGTCCCCCTAGCCTCCTGATGCTGCCTGGCTTGGTGTGTTCTCCCTGCTTCATGATGTTGCCTGGCTTGCTGTGTTCCTCCAGCCTTCTGATGCTGCCTGGCTTGTTATCTTCCCCAGCGTCCTGATGCCGCCTGGCTTGCTGTGTTCCCCCAGCCACCTGATGCTGCCTGGCTTGATGTGTTCCCCCAACCTCCTGATGCTGCCTGGCTTGTTATCTTCCCCAGCGTCCTGATGCTGCCTGGC
>NC_057740.1:10210210-10211243 GCF_004010195.1 Chiloscyllium plagiosum
CTCCCAGACTGCTGATGCTGCCTGGCTTGCTGCATACCCCCAGACTACTGATGCTGCCTGGCTTGCTGTGTTCCCCCAGCCTCCTGATGCTGCCTGTCTTGCTGTGTCCCCCCACCATCCTGATGCTGCCTGGCTTGCTGTCTTCTTCCAGCCTCCGGATGCTGCCTGGTTTGCTGTCTTCTTCCAGCCTCCTGATGCTGCCTGGCTTGCTGTCTTCTTCCAGCCTCCGGATGCTGCCTGGCTTGCTGTCTTCTTCCAGCCTCCGGATGCTGCCGGGCTTGCTGCGTTCTCCCAGCCTCCTGATGCTGCCTGGCTTGCTGTCTTCTTCCAGCCTCCTGATGCTGCCTGGCTTGCTGTGTTCCCCCAGCCGCCTGATACTGCCTGGCTTGCTGTGTCCCCCCAGCGTCCTGATGCTCTCTGGCTTGCTGTGTCCCCCAAGCCTCCTGATGCTGCCTGGCTTGTTGTGTTCTCCCAGCCTCCTGATGCTGCCTGGCTTGCTGTGTTCCCCCAGACTCCTGATGCTGCCTGGCTTGCTGCGTACCCCCAGACTACTGATGCTGCCTGGCTTGCTGTGTCCCCCCGGACTCCTGATGCTGCCTGGCTTGATGTCTTCCCTTAGCCTCCTGATGCTGCCTGGCTTGCTGTGTATCCCAAGACTCCTGATGCTAGCTAGCTTGCTGTGTTCCCCCAGCCTCCTGATGCTTCCTGGCTTGCTGTGGACCCCCAGACTCCTGATGCTGCCTGGCTTGATGTGTCCCTCCACCCTCCTGATGCTGCGCTTGCTGTGTATCCCAAGACTCCTGATGCTAGCTAGCTTGCTGTGTTCCCCCAGCCTCCTGATGCTTCCTGGCTTGCTGTGGACCCCCAGACTCCTGAAGCTGCCTGACTTCATGTGTTCCTCCAGCCTCCTGAAGGTGCCTGGCTTGCTGTGCACTCCCAGACTGCTGATGCTGCCTGGCTTGCTGCGTACCCCCAGACTACTGATGCTGCCTGGCTTGCTGTGTCCACCCGGACTCCTGATGCTGCCTGGCTT
>NC_057740.1:10211698-10214244 GCF_004010195.1 Chiloscyllium plagiosum
CTGATGCTGCCTGGCTTGCTGTGTTCCCCCAGCCTCCTAATGCTGCCTGGCTTGCTGTGTACCGCCAACGTCCTGCTGCTGCCTGGCTTGGTATCTTCCCCAGCCTCCTGATGCTGCCTGGCTTGCTGTGTCGCCCCAGCGTCCTAATGCTGCCTGGCTTGCTGTGTCCCCCCAGCCTCCTGATGCTGCCTGGCCTGCTGTGTTCCTCCAGCCTCCTGAAGGTGCCTGGCTTGCTGTGTTCCTCCAGCCTCCTGATGCTTCCTGGCTTTCTGTGTTCCCGCTGTCTCCTGAGACTTCCTGGCTTGCTGTGTTCCCCCAGCGTCCTGATGCTCCCTGCTTGTTGTGTTCTCCCAGCCACTTGATGCTGCCTGGCTTGTTATCTTCCCCAGCCTCCTTGATGCTGCCTGGCTTGCTGTGTACCGCCCGCGTCCTGATGCTGCCTGGCTTGTTATCTTCCCCAGCCTCCTGATGCAGCCTGGCTTGCTGTGTTCCCCCAGCCTCCTGATGCTGCCTGCCTTGCTGTGCACTCCCAGACTGCTGATGCTGCCTGCCTTGCTGCGTACCCCCAGACTACTGATGCTGCCTGGTTTGTTATCTTCCCCAGCCTCCTGATGCTGCCTGGCTTGCTGTGTACCCCCAGACACCTGAAGCTGCCTGTCTTGCTGTGTTCACCCAGCCTCCTGATGCTGCCTGGCTTGCTGTGTCCCCCCAGCCTCCTGATGCTGCCTGGCTTGCTGTGTCCCCACAGTCTCCTGAGACTTCCTGGCTTGCTGTGTTCCTCCAGCCTCCTGATGCTTCCTGGCTTGCTGAGTTCCCGCAGTCTCCTGAGACTTCCTGGCTTGCTGTGTTCCCCCAGCGTCCTGATGCTCCCTGCTTGTTGTGTTCTCCCAGCCACTTGATGCTGCCTGGCTTGTTATCTTCCCCACCCTCCTGATGCTGCCTGGCTTGTTATCTTCCCCAGCCTCCTGATGCTGCCTGGCTTGCTGTGTTCCCCCAGCCTCCTAATGCTGCCTGGCTTGCAGTGTTTCTCCAGCCTCCTGATGCTGCCTGGCTTGCTGGGTTCCCCTACCCTCCTGATGCTGCCTGGCTTGCTGTGCACTCCCAGACTCCTGATGCTGCCTGATTGCTGTGTTCCCCCAGCCTCCTGATGCTGCCTGGCTTGCTGTGTTCCCCCAGCTTCCTAATGCTGCCTGGCTTGCAGTGTTTCTCCAGCCTCCTGATGCTGCCTGGCTTGCTGTGTTCCCCCAGCCTCCTAATGCTGTCTGGCTTGCTGTGTACCGCCAGACTCCTGATGCTGCCTGGCTTGTTGCCTTCCCCAGCCTCCTGATGCTGCCTGGCTTGCTGTGTCCCTCCACCCTCCTGATGCTGCCTGGCTTGATGTGTCCCCCCAGCCTCCTGATGCTTCCTGGCTTGCTGTGTCCCTCCACCCTCCTGATGCTGCCTGGCTTGATGTGTCCCTCCACCCTCCTGATGCTGCCTGGCTTGCTGTGTCCCTCCACCCTCCTGAAGCTTCCTGGCTTGCTGTGTTCTCTCAGCTTCATGATGTTGCCTGGCTTGCTGTGTTCCTCCAGCCTTCTGATGCTGCCTGGCTTGTTATCTTCCCCAGCCTGCTGATGCTGCCTGGCTTGTTGTGTTCTCCCAGCCTCCTGATGCTGCCTGGCATGCTGTGTTCCCCCAGACCCCTGAAGCTGCCTGGCTTGTTGTGTTCCCCCAGACCCCTGAAGCTGTCTGGCTTGCTGTGTCCCCCCCGGACTCGTGATGCTGCCTGGCTTGCTGTGTTCCCCTAGCCGCCTGAAGCTGCCTGGCTTGTTGTGTTCCCCCAGACCTCTGAAGCTGCCTGGCTTGCTGTGTCCCCCCTGACTCCTGATGCTGCCTGGCTTGTTATCTTCCCCAGCGTCCTGATGCTCCCTGATTGTTGTGTTCTCCCAGCCACTTTATGCTGCCTGGCTTGTTATCTTCCCCAGCCTCCTGATGCTGCCTGGCTTGCTGTGTTCTCCCAGTTTCCTGATGCTTCCTTCTTGCTGTGTGCCTCCACTCTCCTGATGCTGCCTGCCTTGCTGTGTCCCTTCAGCCGCCTGATGCTGCCTGGCTTGCTGTTTTCCTCCCAGCCTCATGATGCTGCCTGGCTTGCTGTGTTCCTCGAGTTTCCAGATGCTGCCTTAGAACATAGAACATAGAACATAGAAGAATACAGCGCAGTACAGGCCCTTCGGCCCTCGATGTTGCGCCGATCCAAGCCCACCTAACCTACACCATCCCACTATCCTCCATATGCCTACCCAATGCCCGCTTAAATGCCCATAATGAGGGAGAGTCCACCACTGCTACTGACAGGGCATTCCATGAACTCACGACTCACTGAGTAAAGAACCTACCCCTAACATCTGTCCTATACCTAACCCCCCTTAATTTAAAGCTTTGCCCCCTTGTAACAGCTGACTCCATACGTGGAAAAAGATTCTCACTGTCAACCCTATCTAAACCCCTAATCATCTTGTACACCTCTACCAAGTCACCCCTAAACCTTCTTTTCTCCAATAAAAACA
>NC_057740.1:10217708-10229419 GCF_004010195.1 Chiloscyllium plagiosum
TTCTTCCAGCCTCCTGATGCTGCCTGGCTTGCTGTGTTCCCCAAGCCTCCTGATGCTGCCTGGCTCGCTGTGTTCCCCCAGCCTCCTGATGCTGCCTGGCTTGCTGTGTTCCCCCAGCCTCCTGATGCTGCCTGACTTGCACTGTTCCCCCAGCCTCGCGATGCTGCCTGCCATCCTGTGTTCTCCCCCCTCCTGATGCTACCTGGCTTGCTGTGTAGTCCCAGACTCCTGATGCTGCCTGGCTTGCTGTGTCCCCCCGGACTCCTGATGCTGCCTGGCTTGTTATCTTCCCCAGCCTCCTGATGCTTCCTGGCTTGCTGTGTCCCCCCAGACTCCTGATGCTGCCTGCCTTGCTGGGTCCCCCCAGGCCCCTAATTCTGCCTGGCTTGCTCTGTCCCCCCAGCCTCCTGATGCTGCCTGGCTTGTTGCCTTCCCCAGCCTCCTGATGCTGCCTCGCTTGCTGTGTTCCTCCACCCTCCTGATGCTACCTGGCTTGCTGTGTTCCTCCAGCCTTCTGATGCTGCCTGGCTTGTTATCTTCCCCAGCGTCCTGATGCTGCCTGGCTTGTTGTGTTCTCCCAGCCCCCTGATGCTACCTGGCATGCTGTGTTCCCCCAGCCTCCTGATGCTGCCTGGCATGCTGTGTTCCCCCAGACCCCTGAAGCTGCCTGGCTTGCTGTGTTCCCCCAGACCCCTGAAGCTGCCTGGCTTGCTGTGTCCCCCCAGAGTCGTGATGCTGCCTGGCTTGCTGTGTTCCCCCAGACCCCTGAAGCTGCCTGGCTTGCTGTGTTCCCCCAGCCTCCTGATGGTGCCTGGCTTGCTGTTTCCCCCCACCCTCCTGAAGCTGCCTGGCTTGCTGTGTACCGCCAGCGTCCTGATGCTGCCTGGCTTGCTGTGATACCCCCAGCCTCCTAATGCTGCCTGGCTTGTTGCCTTCCCCAGCCTCCTGATGGCTTCCTGGCTTGCTGTGTACCGCCAGCGTCTTGATGCTGCCTGGCTTGCTGTGTTCCTCCAGCCTCCTGATGCTGCCTGGCTTGCTGTGTACCGCCAGCGTCTTGATGCTGCCTGGCTTGTTGTGTTCTCCCAGCCTCCTGCTGCTGCCTGGCTTGTTGTGTCCCTCCAGCATCCTGATGGTGCCTGGCTTGCTGTGTACCCCCACCCTCCTGGTGCTGCCTGGCTTGTTATCTTTCCCAGCCTCCTGATGCTGCCTGGCTTGCTTTGTTCCCCCAGCCTCCTAATGCTGCCTGGCTTGCTGTGTACCGCCAGCGTCCTGATGCTGCCTGGCTTGTTATCTTCCCCAGCCTCCTGATGCTTCCTGGCTTGCTGTGTCGCCCCAGCCTCCTGAAGCTGCCTGGCTTGCTGTGTTCCTCCAGCCTCCTGATGCTGCCTGGCTTGTTGTGTTCCCCCACCCTCCTTATGCTGCCTGGCTTGCTGTGTTCTCACAGCCTCATGATTATGCATGGCTTGCTGTGTTTCCCCAGCCTCCTGATGCTGCCTGGCTTGTTATCTTCCCCAACCTCCTCATGCTGCCTGGCTTGCTGTGTACCGCCAGCGTCCTGATGCTGCCTGGCTTGTTGCCTTCCCCAGCCTCTTGATGCTGCCTGGCTTGCTGTGTTCCTCCAGCCTCCTGATGCTGCCTGGCTTGCTGTGTTCCCCCAGCCTCCTGATGCTGCCTGGCTTGATGTGTTCCCCCAGCCTCCTGATGCTGCCTGGATTGTTGCCTTCCCCAGCCTCTTGATGCTGCCTGGCTTGCTGTGTTCCCCCAGCCTCCTGATGCTGCCTGGCTTGTTGCCTTCCCCAGCCTCTTGATGCTGCCTGGCTTGCTGTGTTCCTCCAGCCTCCTGATCCTGCCTGGCTTACTGTGTTCCTCCGCCCTCCTGATGCTGCCTGGCTTGCTGTGTTCCCCCAGCCTCCTGATGATGCCTGGCTTGCTGTGTTCCCCCAGCCTCCTGATGCTGCCTGGCTTGCTGTGTACCGCCAGCATCCTGATGATGCCTGGCTTGTTGTGTTCTCCCAGTCTCCTGCTGCTGCCTGGCTTGCTCTGTTCGTCCAGCCTCCCGATGCTTCCTGGCTTGCTGTGTCCCTCCAGCATCCTGAAGCTGCCTGGCTTGCTTTGTTCCCCCAGCCTCCTACTGCTGCCTGGCTTGCTGTGTACCGCCAGCGTCCTGATGCTGCCTGGCTTATATTCCCCAGCCTCCTGATGCTCCCTGGCTTGCTGTGTCGCCCCAGCCTCCTGAAGCTGCCTGGCTTGCTGTGTTCCTCCAGCCTCCCGATGCTGCCTGGCTTGCTGTGTTCCCCCAGCCTCCTGATGCTGCCTGGCTTGCTGTGTTTCCCCAGCGTCATGATGCTGCCTGGCTTGCTGTGTCCCTCCCGGACTCCTGCTGCTGCCTGGCTTGTTGTGTCCCTCCGGCATCCTGATGCTGCCTGGCTTGCTGTGTTCCCCCAGCCTCCTAATGCTGCCTGGCTTGCTGTGTACCGCCTGCGTCCCGATGCTGCCTGGCTTGTTATCTTCCCCATCCTCCTGATGCTCCCTGGCTTGCTGTGTCGCCCCAGTCTCCTGATGTTGCCTGGCTTGCTGTGTTCCCCCAGCCTCCTGATGCTGCCTGTCTTGCCGGGTCGCCCCAGCCTCCTGAAGCTGTCTGGCTTGCTGTGTTCCTCCAGCCTCCTGATGCTGCCTGGCTTGCTGTGCACTCCCAGATTCCTGATGCTGCCTGGCTTGCTGTGTCCCCCCAGGCTCCTGATTCCTCCTGGCTTGCCGGGTCGCCCCAGCCTCCTGAAGCTGTCTGGCTTGCTGTGTTCCTCCAGCCTCCTGATGCTTCCTGGCTTGCTGTATCCCCCCACTCTCCTGAGACTTCCTGGCTTGCTGTGTCCCCCCGGACTCCTGATGCTGCCTGGCTTGTTATCATCCCCAACCACCTCCTGCTGCCTCGCTTGCTGTGTTCCCCCGGACTCCTGATGCTGCCTGGCTTACTGTGTTCTTTAAGCCTCTTTTTTTTATTTAACCCCCACACTACCACCTAAGTGCGGTTGTGCTTACTTTTTCCCCAGCACCCAGTGACAAACACTGCCCTTCACATCAAAGGGCAGTGCTGTGTGATCAAAACAGTGCCTCGACCTGTTGATGGCCAGTTTGGCCAGGCCCAGGAGCAGACCCACGAGGAGGTCTTCAGACCTGCCCATATAAAGCTCTATTTTTTTTGTTTAATTTTCTTAAATTTAACCCCACACACTACCACCTAAGTGCGGTAGGACTTCACATTTCATTTTTTTTTTCCCCCTTTCTTTTTTAACCCCCACACTACCACCTAACTGCGGTAGTGCTTATTTTTTTCCCCAGCACCCATGGTGTGTGTGTGCAGGTGTGAGACACAGTGGAAGACACAAAGTGCACGAATCTTTATTCAATTTCCACCACCAGGAAGATAGGAAAACACCCGGGTGGCCAGTGACAAACACTGCCCTTCACATCAGAGGGCAGTGCTGTGTGATCAAAACAGTGAAGGGGTGGGTGGGGACTAAATCAAAATAGAGTTGGAGGGAGAAATGATGCACTCCACTCCCTGCGGCGCCCACCTCTCCCTGAACAACTCCAGGGTGTTGGTCGACGCCGCGTGCTCCTTCTCCAAGGACACCCGGGCTATAACGTAACCGCGGAAGAGGGGCAGGCAGTCGGCCCTAACGACCCCCTCCACGGCCCGCTGCCTCGACCTGTTGATGGCTAGTTTGGCCAGGCCCAGGAGCAGACCCACGAGGAGGTCTTCAGACCTGCCCATATAAAGCTCTATTTAGTTGTAACCTTCCTTTGAATGATTGGTTGCTATCAATGAAGATTTTGAATGGATAGATCTACCTGACCTGCTGTGCTTTTCCAGCACCACATTCTCAACTTTGATCTCCAACACCTGCAGTCCTCACTTTCTCCTAGTTGATTTTAACCAGATCTACCGATAGTCACGTTTTGTTTCTGAATTCAATCATTGTACTACAGCTTGTCCATAGCAGGTAATCAAACATGTCATACAATGGGATCAAACATTGCATAAGTTTGTCTTGTGGTGAATGCAGATTAGCAATTATTCAGATAAACAGAATGCAGGATTGCAACAGTCATGAATGAATATGATGAGTCTATGGGGAATTACAAGTTGTTAAAAGCTATTGCCCACCTAATTTTATGCTGTTTTCATTCATTTTCTGCTATGTTCAGTAAAAATACAAAACAGCATGCAATTATATAGCGCCTTTCGCTTTCCCCCAAGAGCTCTAAAGGTCTCACATCCAATAAAGTACTTTTCAAGTGTAGTCACTGTTTTAATGCAGTAAAGTCAGCAACCAACTTGTGCATAGCAACCTCCCATAAATAGCCACAGCACAAATGGCCAGCTAATCTTGTGTCATGAGATTACAGCAGTAACTAGAATATTGACCAGCTGGCACTGAGTGAAGCCCCTTCTTATCTTCCAACAGAGATGTGGTTTCTCGAGCATGCACCGAGACATCCAGATAATCTCTGCATTTAATATCACCCATTAGAGTTGATAAAAAAAATGCAGTCAATTGGAATGTTTCAGCTTTTGATTTAGTAGACTGGGGAAGCATATAGGACCTTGAGAGACAAATATTCAGATATTCCATACTGGACTGGAATTGCACATCCGGACCACGCGGAATCCCTGACATGGCAAACTCAAATGCCCTCACAAACCACTGCCAACCCCCCACCCAGTTTCACTTTACCTTACCCATTTCACTTTCCTCGGTCACAGTCAAAGTGCCTCTGGGAACTTTAATTCCTGAAATATGGCAATACATGTTACAAAAATGGCTTCATCTTGACAACACTCCCAGCACTGAGTGGATTTCTGCCTGCTTACTTCCAACTGCCTCAGACAAAGATTGGAATCTTGATTGAATAAGTTGCCAACAGGCAACAGATCATTTTAAAGAAAATTATCATCATTACCAAAGTGTTCCAACAATAATCAAAATATCTGTGCCAAGGTATTCACCAGTTTTAAGTTCTCAGGCAAGAGTAAGTTAGTGTAAGAGACTGTGCAGTTAAAATCAATTTTTAAACAGCACGGTTATTGGAATGAGATAAACTGCTAAGTGTTATAGCCATTAATATCTAACCATTAGGGTACTAGAGTATGTATCAGCAAAGAAGTAAGTCTGAGAAGATCTGAAAGGAGGTCAAGGATTGGAGAGAGCAGGCAGGAAAATCAAATTAAGGCCAGAATTGGATCAGCCATGATCGTATTGAAAGGAAGACTTAATAAGCCAAGTGGTCTACTCCTGATTCAATTTCCTATGATTTCATGAAAAAGCTCTCTTTGTAATTCATGAGGGTGTCACGGGCCAAGCAGCATTTATTGGCCAGAGGGCATTAAAGCGTCAATCGCATTGTTGGAGGTCTGGAGTCACATATAGGCCAGGCCAGGTAGAGATGGCAGCTTCCTTCTCTAAATGGAATTAGTGACTCAGATGGGTTTTTCCTGACAAACAATGGTCATCATTAGACACTTAATTCCAGATTTCTTTTTTCATTACTGAATTCAAATTCCACTATCTGCCATGGTGGGATTCGAACACGGGCCCCAACAACATTACCTGGGTAATAATACATTAGGCCAGACTTTTCAGAGTCAAAAGATGTGGCGCTGGAAAAGCACAGCCGGTCAGACAGCATCCAAGGTGCAGGAGAGTCGGGGTTTTGAGCATAAGCTCTTCATCAGGAAAGTCAGGGGGGATGTGGGGAGGCAAAGGGGCTGAGAGATAAATGGGGGTGGGAGGGTGGGACTGGGGGTAAGGTAGCTGGGAATGCCATATGTGGATGAAGTGGGGGGTGAAGGTGATAGGTCGGAGAGGAGGGTAGGGTGGATAAGTGGGAAGGAAGACGGACAAGTAGGACAGTTCAAGAGGGCGATGCTGAGTTGGAGGGCTGAATCTGGGATAAGGTGGGAGGAGGGGAGATAGAGCATACAGCAGAATATAGATGAGTTGGAGGCATGAACAGAAAAATGGCAGTAGGGGTTTAGGTATAGGTGGAAATTATCCAGTGAATGGCAGAACCCTTAGGAGTATTGATATGCAGAGGGATCTGGGTATGCAGGTCCACAGATCAGTGAAGGTGGCAGTGCAGATAGATAAGATAGTAAAAAAGGCTTAAGTTATGCTTGCCTTCATTGGAAGGAGCATTACGTATAAGGATAGACAAGTTATGCTTCAGCTTTATAGAACTTCAGTAAGGCCACACTTGGAATATTGCATACAGTTCTGGTCACTATGCTACCAGGAGGATGTGGATACTTTGGAGAGGGTACTTGAAAAGATTGACCAGGGTGTTGCCTGAGATGGGGGATTTTAGCTATTAAGTAAGGTTAGCTAGACTGAGTTTGTTTTCATTGGAACACAGGAGGTAGTGATCAACTAGGCGAAAGTGAGTACTGCAGAGGCTGGAGATTAGAGTCAAGAGTGTGGTGCTGGAAGAGCACAGCTGGTCAGGCAGCATCCGTGGAGCAGGAAAATTGATGATTCGAGCAAAAACCCTTCATCATGGTGGGGAAGGGGAAATGAGAAAACTGGTGAAATCCACATTGATGTCATGGGGTTGGAGGGTCCCGAGGCAGAAGATGAGGCATTCTCCCTCCAGGCGTCCAGTGGTAAGGAAGTGACGACGGAGGAGGCCCAGGACCTGCATGTCCTTGGTGGAGTGGGAGGGGGAGTTGTTTGGCCACGAGGCGATGGAGTTGGTTAGTGCGGGTGTCCCAGAGAAGTTCTCTGAAGCGGCCTGTGAGTAGACGTCCTGTCTCCCTAGTGTTGAGGAGACTGCATCAGGAGCAAAGGATACACTGTGTGACATGTGTGGATGTGCAAATGAAACTTTGACGGATGTGGATGGCTCCTTTGGGGCCTTGGATGGAGGTGAAGGGGGAGGTATGGGCACAAGTTTTGCAATTCCTGCGGTGGCAGGGAAAGGTATTGAGAGGGGACAGTGCGTTGTTAGAGGGCGTGGACCTGACGATGGAAGGGTCTTTATGCAAAGTAGATAGGGGTGAAATATATCCCTGGTGGTGGGATCTGTTTGGAGGTAGCGGAAATGATGGAGGATAATACGATGTATCTGGAGGGTTGGTGGGTGGTAGGTGAGGACCAGTGGGGTTCTGTCCTGGTGGCGGTTGGAGGGGCGGGGTCTGTCCTGGTGGCGGTTGGAGGGGCGGGGTCTGTCCTGGTGGTGGTTGGAGGGGCGGGGTCTGTCCTGGTGGCGGTTGGAGGGGCGGGAACCCTCCAACCACAAGGGATGAACTCAGATTTCTCCAGTTTCCTCATTTCCCCTCCCCCCACCTTTTCGGAATGCTGATATGGGAGGGGAGGGGAATATATCCCTGGTGGTGGGGTCCGTTTGGAGGTGGTGGAAATGACAACGGATGATACGATGTATATGGAGGTTGGTGGGATGGTAGGTGAGGACCAGTGGGGTTCTGTCCTGGTGGCAGTTGGAGGGGCGGGGCTCAAGGGCGGAGGAGCGGGAAGTGGAGGAGATGCGGTGGAGAGCATTGTCGATCACGTCTGGGGAGAAATTGCGATCTTTGAGGAAGGAGGCCATCTGGGTTGTTCGGTATTGGAACTGGTCCTCCTGGGAGCAGATGCGGCGGAGGCGAAGGAATTGGGAATATGGGATGGCGTTTTTACAGGGGACAAGGTGGGAGGAGGTGTAGTCTAGGTAGCTGTGGGAGTTGGTCGGTTCATAGTAAATGTCTGTGTTGATTCGGCCGCCCGAGATAGAAATGGAGAGGTCTAGGAAGGGGAGGGAGGAGTCTGTGACGGTCCAGGTAAATTTGAGGTCGGGGTGGAAGGTGTTAATAAAGTGGATGAACTGTTCAACCTCCTCATGGGAGCATGTGGCAGCTCCAATACAGTCATTGATGTAGCGGAGGAAAAGGTGGGGTGTGGTGCCAGTGTAGCTGCAGAAGATGGACTGTTCCACATATCCAATGAAGAGGCAGGCATAGCTGGGGCCCATGCGGGTGCCCATGGCTACTCCTTTGGTTTTCATACTGGTAGTTAGGATTTGCACTTGTACAGTGTATTAATCTAGCAGAATATCCCATGGTGCTTTACAGGATCATTAGCAAATAATAAATGATCAGATCAATCGAGGGATTCTAAGACAGTTGAGCAAACATTTGCTCAAAGGGATAAACACCAAGTGAAAGGCTTTGAGAAAGGTTTATTCAGCTGGGAGTTCAGTCAGCAATGGTGAAGGGACGGAAATGTGGAATAGTCAAAAGGCCAGAGATGAAGTCACACAGAGATTTAGGAGGCTTGTTGCCAGAGGGAATCTGATTGAGGTGTTTAAACACATGGAGCGGAATTTTGAAATAGTGACTGTGATGACTGAATGGACTCAGTAAGAACACTGAATTCACAAAACCTGAGAGACTAGTGGCAGAGCAGGTCAGTGGAAGTCCCACTAACCTCAATTAATATTATGCATAAAAGCCAAGATGAATGCAAATTTCTTTTTAGCCTGTTCACAACAAGGTGAAAGTTACTAGTGTTCTCTTGCTGTACAACTAATGAGCATCAGGTTATTAAACTAGAAAATGCAAAGGACCAAGGTACAAATACATGTTTATGAATGCTAATGATGTATTGGGTTATCATTTTTTCCCTTTTGGTTTTTTTTTTGTTAATAACTTGTCCTGAAACTGTCTTATAATTTGGACCCTTTCTATTTTAAGCTAAATCAGAAATTGCTGGAAAGACTCAACATGTCTGGCAGCATTTGTGGAAAGAAAACAGTGTTAACATTTAGGATCCAGTGATCCTTCTCCACATACTGACAGACCTGCTGAGTTTCTCCAGTTATTTCTGTTTTTGTTTCAGATTCCAGCATCTGCAATTCTTCATCTTGTTTCTTTTCTAACTTAAGCTGTCAAATAAAAGCTAAAACAAGGGGATCCCAAGTTTTGTCAGTAAGCCAGCAGTTTTAGCCAATGGTAAGGAATTCAACATTCCTTGAGCCTGACTGTGAGGGTCAGTTTCTCGTAAGAAATGTTTTTATCTGTTATGTTGCTACTTTATTAAAAGGACCTGATGTGGAAAGTCATTGATTGAGGTGCTGTGAGATTGGAATACGAAGTCACCCTATGTCTTTAGTACCTGGAATTACAGAACTGGAGCTGACATTAGGTGTAGTGTCCTGGGAACACACTAGAGTCACAGAGTCATACAGCATGGAAACAGACCCTCTGGCCTAACGCGTCCATGTCAACCAGATACCCTAAATTAATCTAGTGCCATTTGACAGCTTTTGGCCCATATCCCTCTAAACCCTTCCTATCCATATGCCCATCCAGATGCCTTTTAAATGTTGTAATTGTACCAGCCTCCACCACTTCCCCTGGCAATTCATTTCATCCAAGCAACGCCCTCTGTGAGAAGAGGTTACCCCTTAGGTCGCTTCTAAATCTTTCCCCACTCACTTTAAACCTATGCCTCGAGCTTTGGACTCCTCTACTCTGGGAAAAGACCTACCCTATCCATGCCTCTCATGATTTTGTAAACCTCTATATGGTCACCCTTCACCTTCCGACAGTCCAGGGAAAACAGCCCCAATCTGTTCAGCGTTTCCCTATAGCTCAAGCCCTCCAATCCTGGCAATATCCTTGTAAATAATTTCTGCACCCTTTCAAGTTTCACAACATCTTTCTTATAGCAGGCTGCCACCAGGTCAAAATAACATTCAAAACAATTCTCTCTCGATTTGACAAGCAGAGAATTTAACAACAAGAAAGAAAACAATTTTAGACAAAAAAAAGATTAACTTGTGATTGCAGGAACATGGAGAAGTGTTGTGATGCCTGATAAGTTTGTATTTATTTAAAATCTTGTGATTCAGATCTTATACACACTTTGCCAGTAAGGCACATAGTGAATCTGCATTAATTTAGCTTTTACACTTAACAGTGGTGTCTGTTGTGTTCGTGCATTCCCTTACTAATGGTTAAATGAATTAAAAATAATTGCACCTCACTGATTCATTTTCATTTTCTCACCAAGATTCTTTCTTTCCTTTCGAACTTTACAGGAGCCATGCATCACAATAAAGTTCAAAGTGACAGTAGAGCCTGTAATAAAAAAAAGTCACCTTCAGGGAGCTCCTCAAATGTGTGGGAGAGGAAGGAATCTTGTGAAATTTGCACAAAAGGAGCAGCTGGCAGCTCCAGAACTAGGATGAAGTGTCATCTGTTGAAGAGTTGGGCCTTGAAATTCAGGAATTTTAAAGTGCCATTTGACCGATTTTATCTGTCTCATCATATTTGCTTTTGTCCCAAACTTTAACTGTTCCTCATTATCTATTCTTTTTCCTTTTATCAAATAATTTTCCATTGTCTTTTTAAAGGTCCTGATGGATTCTGCCTCGATTCTTTGTGGTCAGGAGTCATGGGTACGAAGTTGGGTTCATATCCATTGTTTGAATGCTACACTAGAGTTCATTTGTGGGCCAGCAATTTTATATTTGCCAATGTCCAAACTGCTGTCACCTCCTTATAATGTCAGATACAATCTTGCATATCTTGGGTAAATCTGCTGTCACCAATCCCTGTTGCCATGAGTCTAGATTACTGTGACCATTTGGGGAAGAATGCCTACGCAACATCTTTCGCCAGAAAGGCTCAATCTTGATATACAGTAAATAGATTTATCGCACATTACTTAACGTGTAATTACTTGTGTAATTAGCCCTTCTTCCTGAAGAAGGGCTAATGCCCGAAACGTCGATTCTCCTGTTGCCAAGATGCTGCCTGACCTGCTGCGCTTTTCCAGCAACACATTTCCATCTCTAATTACTTAATTACACAACATTTAAGATACATGACTGCAACATTGCAGCAACTAAAACATTCTCACACCATGACGCACAGAATCAGAAACAAAACCTGCAAAGACACTGGTCAGCTCCTCACAGGAACAGTTCTTTCTATCCTCCGATGTGGAGCTTGACCCGTGACATCAGTTAACCCTTTTAGGAACTAACTGCCTTATGCACAAGTATAATCACCACTTTGGGTGCAGCCAGAAACAACTTGGGTGAAGGTGCGAGTGAGGGATTGGTTAGCTCAGTTGACCAGACAATTGGTTTGTGATGCAGAGTGAGGCCAACAGTGTGAATTCATTTCCTGCTGAGATCACCACGAAGGACTGTCCTTCTCAAACTCTCCCCTTGCCCAAGATGTAGTGGCCCTCCGGTTAAACCAGCACGAAGCGCCTCCCTCTCTAATGAGGGAGGAGCCCTATGGTCTGGAAGGTTCATGGCAGACTTTACTCTTACCTTTAATGGGTATAGATAACAATCAAGGAATGTTACAGGGGCAGGCAGATCATGATATCCATGCAAGGCTGATTTGACACCAATGCTGCCACTTTGGACACAGTTAAAAATCATACAACACAAGAATCCAGAGAAAGTATATTCCTGTCAGGGTGAAAGGAAAGGCTGGTAGGAATAGGGAATGCTGGATGACTAAAGAAATTGAGGGTTTGGTTAAGGAAAAGAAGGAAGCTTATGTAAGATATAGACAGGATAGATCGAGTGAATCCTTAGAGGAGTATAAAGGAAGTAGGAGTATACTTAAGACGGAAATCAGGAGGGCAAAAAGGGGACATGAGATAGCTTTGGCAAATAGAATTAAGGAGAATCCAAAG
>NC_057740.1:10230406-10236212 GCF_004010195.1 Chiloscyllium plagiosum
GGAGGTCATGTTGCGGCTGTACAGGACATTGGTTAGGCCATTGTTGGAATATTGCATGCAATTCTGGTCTCTTTCCAATTGGAAAGATATTGTGAAACATGAAAGGGTTCAGAAAAGACTTACAAAGATGTTGCCAGAGTTGGAGGATTTGAGCTACAGGGTGAGGCTGAACAGGCTGGGGATGTTTTGTCTGGAGCGTCGGAGACTGATGGGTGACCTTATAGAGGTTTACAAAATTATGAGGGACATGGATAGAGTAAATAGGAAAAGTCTTTTCTCTGGGGTCGGGGAGTCCAGAACTAGAGGCCATAGGTTTAGGGTGAGAGGGGAAAGATATAAAAGAGACCTAAGTGGCAACGTTTTCACACAGAGGGTGGTACGTGTATGGAATGAGCTGCCAGAGGAAGTGGTGGAGGCTGGTACAATTGCAACATTTAAGAGGCATTTGGATGGGTATGTGAATAGGAAGGGTTTGTAGGGATATGGGCCGGGTGCTGGCAGGTGGTACTAGATTCGGTTGGGATATCTGGTCGGCATGGACGGGTTGAACCGACGGGTCTGTTTCCATGCTGTACATCTCTATGACTCTATGACCACGTTATAGTCCAACAGGTTTAATTGGAAGCACTAGCTTTCGGTGCGCTGCTCCTTCATCCGGTGGTTGTCACCTGATGAAGGAGCGACACTCCGAAAGCTAGTGCTTCCAATTAAACCTGTTGGACTATAACTTGGTGTTGTGTGATTTTTAAGTTTGTGCACCTCAGTCCAACACCGGCATCTCCAAATCATGACTTTGGACACATGGTGCCAAAGTTACCTCATGTAACTGAACTCATTTTATACAGCATGACTGACCTGCACCCAACAACCCTTATCCCCCATCCAAACCCCCTGCACCTCTACCACTGTTTAAAGGGATCATCAATTCCTTTTGGGCTAGTTTGAGTCATAGAGATGGAAACAGACCCAATTCGTCCATGCAGACCAGATATCCTCAACTAATCTAGTCCCGTTTGCCAGCACTTGGCCCATATCCCTCTAAACCCTCCCTATTCATATACCCATCCAGATGCCTTTTAAATGTTGTCATTGTACCAGCCTCCACCACATCTTCTGACAGCTCATTTCAGCTATGTACCACCCTCTGTGTGAAAAAGTTGCCCCTTAGGTCCCTTTTAAATCATTCCCCTCTCACCCTAAACCTACGCCCTCTGGTTCTGGACTCCTCCATCCCAAGGAAAAGACCTTGTCTATTTACCCTATCCATGCCCCTCATGACTTGATAATACTCTATATGGTCACCCCTCAGCCTCCTACTTGCTACAATTCTATGAGTGTTTGATGCATTCCATGTTTGCTGTGACTTACCCTGATTGCTATTGCTGGCACCTGTATTCCTGCCAGTCTGTGGCATGTTTCGGCACATTTGATGTCATGTCACCAGTGCTGCTTTATCTATACAGTGTCTAGGGACAACCTAATGGTCAGTGATAGGAGATACAACACTGTAGAATCTTTACAGAAAAGTTATTTGTCTTACTTAATAGCAATAACTACAATGAGATTGCTCATCAGGCATAAATATTTTGATTTTCAGGAACAGTTCAGAATACATCTTCTCCCTACGACGTTTAGTGTTGCCATCCAAAAACTGTTGACTTCCAGTTAAATGGGGCTATTGTAACTCGGACATTAACTCTTTTCAAACTGTTGCCTTACACAACAATTGTTTCAAATCTACATCAGCTCAGCCAGTGTGACAACAATCCAGACAGTTCTTTAAACAGGAAACAGGAAAGGCACTGGCAGGAATAAACGCACAAACGCTGTCATCCATGCTGACTCCATGGAGACATTGCCACTCCAGGTAGGCAGCATCTCAGCAATCCTGGATACTGGATTGCTATTCACAGAATCCCTACAGTGTGGGTCATTAAGCCCATTGAGTCCACATTGCTCCTCCAAAGAGCATCCCACCCAGACCCACACCCTATCTTATATTTTCTATGGCTAATCCACCTCACCTATATGCCCCTGGACACTATGGGCAATTTCACATGGCCAAACTACCTAACCTGCACATCGGGGTGGCATGGTGGCTCAGTGGTCAGCACTGCAGCCTGACAGCACGACGGACCCAGTTCAATTCCAGCCTTGGGCAACTGTCTGTGTGGAGTTTGCACATTCTCCCCATGTGTGCCTGGGTTTCCTCCCAGAGTCCAAAGGTATGCAGGTCAGGTGGATTGGCCATGCTAAATCGCCCGTAGTGTTAGATGCATTAGTCAGATGGAAGTGGGTTACTCTTTCGAGGTTCAGTGTGGACTTGTTGGGCCAAAGGGCCTGTTTCCACACTGTAGGGAATCTAATCTTTGGACTTTGGGAGGAAATTGGAGCACCTGGAAGAAATCCACACAGACAGGAGGAGAATGTACAAACTCCACGTAACATTCATCCAAGGTTGGAATTAAACCCAGGTCCCTGGTGTTGCTAACCACTGAGCCACCGTGCTGCAACACTCTGCCAGTCTATTAGGAATTCTGTATTGCTGGATGCTGTTCCCTTTGCAAAAGCAGCTGAGAAATGGGTTGTCAGGCGGTTGTTGTGTCCACAAATGTATTAAAGGAGTTCTACATCAGTTCCATGATGCTCTACAAGCACCAATGATCCAATTCCTAACAGGCTAACTTAGTCTAAGATTCTTCCATGAGATTTGATACAGAACGTTTCACTAGGCTTTCCAATGCTTGCAGTATTTTGTTATGAAAACCCATTGTGTAGCCTGCCCGAGTGAAGTCTTCATCTGAGTACGTAACAACAGAATTAATGTAAAACCTTGCCCTCCAGCAAGCGGGCATTGTCACCCACACCATCTGCAGCCCACTTGTTCCCATTGTCTTATGTATAGATTTTGCCTCTACTTTATTCTCAGAGTTTCATATAGCCATAGCTGATGTGAGTGTGAAATTGATAAAGCGTGTTTTTATAATTGCTCACTTCCTCATATTGATCCACTGCTTGGCCAGGTGGTGCCAGAAGAGAAAATGTATGAGAGTAACATGGGGCTGTTAACATGGTGAAGGGAAATGAGGAGATGCATAGAGTCATAGAGTCATACAGCACGGAAACAGACCCTTCGGTCCAGCCAGTCTATACCGAACATAATCACAAACAAAACTAATCCCACCTGCCTGCTCCTGGCCCATATCCCTTCAAACATTTCCTTTTCATGTATCTATCCAAATGTCTTCTAAATGTTGTAATTGTACCTGCATCCGCCACTTCCACACGCCAACCACCTTCTGTGTAAAGACTTTGCCTCTTATGTCTTTTTTAAATCTCTCTCCTCTCACCTTAAAAATGTGCCCCCCAGTGTTGAAATTCCCCATCTTAGGAAAAAGACAACTACCAGTAACTCTATCTCAACCTCTCATTATTTTATAAATTTTTACCAGGTCGCCTCTCAATCTTCTATGTTCCAGTGGAAAGACGTCCCAGCCTCTCCAACCTTTCTTTATAACTCAAACTTGCCATACCCGGCAACATCCTGATAAATCTCTTCTGAACCCTCTCCAGTTTGGTACTATCCTTCCTATAACTGGCCAACCAGACCTGGATACAGTACTCCAGAACAGGCCTCACCAATGTCCTGTACAACCTCAGCATAACATCCCAACTCTTATATTCAAAGGACTGTGCAATGAAGGCAAGTGTGCCAAACGCCTTTTTAACCACCCCGTCTATACGTGATGCAAACTTTAAAGAATTATTTACTTGCTTCTCCAGGTCTCTCTGTTCTTCAACACTACCCGAGTCCCTACCATTAAGCGTGTAAGCCCTATTCTTGTTTGTTCTACCGAAATGCAAAATCTCGCATTTATCCAGATTGAGCTCCATCTGCCATTTTCAGCCCATTGACCCATTTGATCAAAATCCTTTTGAAATCTTAGAAAACCTTCTTTACTGTCCACTGTGCCACCAATTTTGGAGTACTCCGCAAACTTACTAACCATGCCTTCTGTATTTGCATCCAAATAATTCATATAAAATGAAAAATAAAAGAGGACCCAGAACTGATCCCTGTGGAACACCGCTGATCAAAGGCCTCCCATCCAAAAAGCAACCCTCCACCATTACTCTCTGTCTCCTGCGTTTAAGCCGATTATGCATCCATTTGGCACACTCGCCCTAAATCCCATGTAACCTAACTTTACAAATTTGTCTACCACGCAGAGCCTTGTCAAAGCCTTTACTAAAATCCAAATAAACAATGTCTACTGCTCTGCTACCATCAACCTTTTTGGTAACTTCCTCAAAAAACTCAGTCAATCAAGTTTGTGAGACCCAAGTTTCCTCACACAAAACCATGCTGACTATCCCTAATCAATTTTTGCCTCTCTAAATGTCCATAAATTCTATTTTTCATAATGACCTCCAACGATTTACCCACAACTAAAATCAGACTCACAGATCTATAGTTCGCTGGTTTCTCCTTACAATTTTTCTTAAACAAGGGTGCAATGTCAGTTACCCTCCAGGCACCTCACCAGCAGTAATAGATGATGCAAGTATTTCTGCAATGAGTCTCGTAATTTCCTCCCATACTTCTGACACCATTCTAGGATATATTAGATCAGGATATATTATCCACTTTTATATTCTCTGAGACCTACCAAACCTCCTCTTCTGTAATGTAAGATGTTTTTAAACATCAAAGTTTATTTCTCTGCATTCTCTAGACTCCATTTCTTTCTCCACAGTAAAAACTGATGCAAAATATGCATTTAGTATCTCTCCCATCTCCTGGGGTTCAACATAAGGACAACCTCCTTGATCTCTAATGCCCTTAATGTATTTGTAGAATCTCTTGGAATTATCTTTAACCTTTTCTGCCAATGCTTTATCATATCTCATTTCATTGGGGCGACATGGTGGGTCAGTGGTTAGCACTGCTGCCTCACAGTGCCAAGGATGTGGGTTCAACCCATACCATGGGCCACTGTCTGTGTGGAGTTTGCATATTCTCCCTGTGTCTGCGTGGGTTTCCTCTGGGTGCTCTGGTTTCCTCCCACAATCCAAAAATGTGCTGGTCAGGTGAATTGGCCATGCTAAATTGCCCACAGTATTAGGTGCATTAGTCAAGGGTAAATATAGGGTAGGAGAATGTGTCTGGTGAGTTACTTTTTGGAGGATCAGTGTTAACTTATTGGGCCAAAAGGCCTGTTTCCATATTGTTGGGGCCTAATCTAATCACCTCTTTGCCTTTCTGATTTCTCTCTTGAGAATGTGTCTACTCTTGTTAGATTATTAAGGGATTCAATTGAAAAAAGTTGTCTACATCGAAAATATGATTCTCTTTTATTCTTGACTTGAATCTCAATATCTTTATTCATCCATTGTTCCTTAGTCTTACCAATCTTACCCTTCACTCTAACAGAAACAAAACACCTCTGAAATCTTGTCATCACACTCTAGAACACCTCTCACTTATCAGATATTCCCTTACCTGAAACAGTCTACTCTAATCAACTTTTGAAAGTTCTTATCTTATACCATCAAAATTTGCCTTACTCCAATTAAAAGCTTTAACTTTTATTGAAGGCTTATCCTTTTCCATAACCATTTTGAAACTAATAGAATTATGATTGCTGGACTCAAAACACTCCCCCACTTTTACTTCAGTCACCTGCCCTGCATTAGAACATAGAACATAGAACATAGAAGAATACAGCGCAGTACAGGCCCTTTGGCCCTCGATGTTGCGCCGATCCAAGCCCACCTAACCTATACTAACCCACTATCCTCCATA
>NC_057740.1:10236221-10257424 GCF_004010195.1 Chiloscyllium plagiosum
CCCCCTTGTAATACCCGACTCCATACGCGGGAAAAGGTTCACACTGTCAACCCTATCTAACCCCCTAATCATCTTGTACACCTCATTCAAGTCACCCCTAAACCTTCTTTTCTCTGGTGAAAACAGCCCCAAGTGCCTCAGTCTTTCCTCATACGATTTTTCTTCCATACCAGGCAACATCCTGGTAAACCTCCTCTGCACCCGTTCCAGTGCCTCCACATCCTTCCTATAGTATGGCGACCAAAACTGCACACAATATTCCAGATGTGGCCGCACCAGAGTTTTATACAACTGCATCATGACCTCAGGACTCCGGAACTCAATTCCTCTACCGATAAAAGCCAGTACGCCATATGCCTTCCTCACCGCAGTATTTACCTGGGTGGCAACTTTCAGAGATCTGTGTACATGGACACCAAGATCCCTCTGCTCATCCACACTACCAAGTATCCGACCATTAGCCCAGTACCCCATCTTTTTGTTATTCTTCCCAAAGTGAATCACCTCGCACTTAGCTACATTGTATTCCATCTGCCACCTTTCTGCCCAGCTCTGCAGCTTCTCTATATCCTGCTGTAACCTGCCACATCCTTCCTCACTGTCAACAACTCCTCTGACTTTCGTATCATCCGCAAACTTGCTTACCCAACCTTCTAACCCCTCTTCCATGTCATTTATAAAAATGACAAACAGCAATGGTCCCAAAACAGATCCTTGCGGAACACCGCTAGTGACGGCACTCCATGAAGAAACTTTGCCATCAACTACTACCCTCTGTCTTCTTCCATCCAGCCAATTCCTAATCCAAACCTCCAACTCACCCTCAATGCCATATCTCCGTATTTTCTGCAGTAGCCTACTATGGGGAACCTTATCAAACGCCTTACTAAGATCCATATATACCACATCTACCGCTTTGCCCTCATCAACCTCCTTCGTCACCTTTTCAAAGAATTCAATAAGGTTTGTGAGGCACGACTTGCCCTTCACAAAACCATGCTAACTATCCTTGATCACATTATTCCTATCCAGATGTGCATAAATCCTATCCTTTACAATTCTCTCTAAGACTTTGCCCACAACAGAAGTGAGACTCACCGGCCTATAGTTACTAGGGTTATCCCTACTCCCCTTTTTGAACAAGGGAACCACATTTGCTATCCTCCAGTCTTCTGGCACTACTCCTGTAGACAAAGAGGACATAAAAATCAAGGCCAATGGCTCTGCAATCTCCTCCATTATGCCGAAAGGAAGGTCTAGTATTACTACTCCTCTACTGGAAGCACCTACATATTGATAAAGAAAATTTTCTTGAACACATTTGACAAATTCTTCACCATCCAAACCTTAACACTATGGGAGACCCCAGACAATGTATGGTAAATAAAAATCCCCCATAATTACAATATTATTATGCTTACACGTGCTCAGCAACGGCTCTGTGATCAATAGTCATCAGCATCTACACCATGGGGATAAGAAAATGCATACACTGCACTTCCCCTCCTGCTAGCTTCAGCTGCTTTTATTGGGTCCCACCTCCTGCCAAAGGAAGTGGTGGAGGCTGGTACAATTATAACATTTGATAGGCATCTGGATGGCATATGAATAGGAATGGTTTAGACGGATATGGGCCACGTGCTGGTAAATGGGTCTAGATTAATTGAGGATATCTGATCGGCATGGATGAATTGGACCGAAGGTCTGTTTCCATGTTGTACATCTCTATGACTCTATAACTCTCCTGTAAGAGAGATGTAACTGTGTCACTGAAGGCAAGGTTATCAAGTAAGGACCCCAGTGAAGGCACCATTAGAATAGTCAAGCAAGTATCATGGTCTGCAAGTTTGTTTGTTGTATTATTGCACAGATCCCAGAAAGATGGTAACAGTTAGATGACATAAGGATATGTGATGTTTCTGTATATGCCTTAGCTTCAGCACACACTCTTCGTAAACTAAAATGGAGTCAGTGCAGTGTGTAGCCATTGCAACCATCTATACGTAATGTTACAATCATGTAAGTGAACCATACCATCAGTAATCATTGGACTCAGATCATTTATAAGTGGGAGATGGGATGGAAGTGGGATAAATAATTAGTGTTAATGGACTTTAACACATCTGACTCAACAAGAACCTAGTCCTTGTAGTACTTATTATGTGAGTTAGCATATAGGATAGCTCTTGGAATTATAATTGCATTTTATAGTGCGGGGAACAGAATACAAGAGCAGGGAGGTTATGCTTCAATTATACAGGACATTGGTGAGACATCATATGGACAGCGATGTACAGTCTGGTCATTGTACTTATGGAAGGATGCAAATGTGTTGGAAGCAGTTCAGAGAAAGCTAATGCCTGGAATGAGCAGATTACCTCATGAGAAAATGCTCTGACGTTTAGAATAGTCAGAGGTGACTTAATTGAAACATACAAGATCCTGAGGGGACATGACTGGGTTGGATGTGGAAAGAATACTTCCTCTCATGGGAGACTCTAGGGCTAGGAGTCATAGCTTAAAATTAATGGGGCATCCTTTAAAGACAAAGATAAGGAAAAAAAATCTCTCAGGAGTTTGAGAGTCTTGGGAATTCCCTTCCTCAAAAGGCAGTGAATGCAGGATTTACCTATATTTTTATGGCAGCAGTAGGTCGATTCCTGACTCCCAAGGGGATGAAAGATTGACAGGGAAATGCAGGAAAGACGAGTTGAAGTTAAAATTAGATCTGCCATAATCTTATTGAATGGTGAAGCAGATTTGAGGGCCCAAGTGCTCGACGTTTGTTCCTTGTCTGTATGTTCACATTTGGCAATAATGTTTGATTCAAAAGCCACAATAGCTTATAAGATTTAGGAGTTGGCACAGAACTGTCGAAAGATAACCAGTGTACCCTGAGTGGTGTCTTTACTCTCCAAGAAAAGCTATGGACTGAATCTTACTTTTCTTTTGGCTAAGTGAGAGTTGTATAAGGTTTTTAAAGAGGGTTTTACACCATGCTGTCCAAAGAGATTTATCGCTTTATTTTACCAAACGTGCCTCAGTAACTACCCAACTCAGCCTCTCCACAATGGTGCTCCTCTCATCCAACCGTATACCCAGCTTATCATATGTCATTTCCAGAGCAACCCACCAAAAGACTGGGCATCCCTTATGCCCACCCCAAGTTTCAAAAGCCACTATGCATTTGGACAAGTGTTGGCAAATAATTATTGCCCCATCACCAGCAATGCAATGGCACAGCAGTCACAAAACCACACTGCTCATGGCACACAGATGTCATCATGGACATTCCCTTACACATAGGTAGACAGGTGTCTGGTCAGTTATGTTTAATCATTCAGAGTTCTGGGAAAACTACAGTACTGAGATTCCATCTGTTGATTTTCCTGAATACTTGAAAAAGAATAAAGAACAACACAGCACAGGAATAGGCCCTTCAGCCCTCCAGGCCTGTGCCGACACGTTTTCATACTAAAACTGTCTTTACTTACAGGATCCGTATCCCTCTATTCCCTTCCTATTCATGTATTCGTCCAATTGCTTCTTGAATGCTGCTATTGTGTCTGTTTCCGCCACATCCTCTGACAGCGCATTTTACCCCCTTTGTGTGAAAAACGTGCCTCACACATCTCTTTTAAACTCTCCCCTCCCAACTCCGCCACCTCCGCACCTTGAACCTGTGTCCCCGAGTAAATGATCCCTCCATTCTGGGAAAAAGCCTCATACTTTCCCCTCTATCCATGCTATTCGCAACATTACAAACTTCTATCAGGCCATCCCTCAACCTCCTGCATTCCAGTGAAAACAAGCCCAGTCTATCCAAGCTTTCTTCATAGCTAAAGTTAATTCAATTCTGAAAGACACCAAGCTGACTGGCAATACACAATGACGTGTTTGTCATCTAATTTTCAATATTATCAAATAGTAAATTCACTGTAACAGCAATGTCGTTCCATTCACTCACACTGGAACCAATTTGGAAGCATCAAAATGAAGGATGCTGGAGATGGGGAAAAGGGATATTTCCTAGGCCAGCCACCCAGCATCAGATCCTACTCAGGCATGGCAAGAGTTTCCTCTTAATTCACCAATAATGTGTTTTGAGCCTACCCACAGAGAAAGGCCCTCTCTTAATCAGTCCAAAAGACTTGCAATCCTCACACTGTGATCTTACTGTTTCAAATTGTCAAATTAATGCCAACCTGAATAAAGACTGACATTGAAACAACTCTTGGCTGAAGAAATTCTTGTTCTGCATGATGCACATTTGTGACCTGGTATTTCTGAGTCTTTAGATCTCAGTTTGACATGCACTGTGCTGATAGAGGTATGTGGCAGCTAAGTGTGTATGAAATGTTAATTACATGTAAATTATCTTTTTGATACATGCTGATGATGGACACTAGTATAAATAGATAGGGCTGGCTATGATCCAATTCAGCAGTGCTGAATTATTTAAAAATGCAGCAAAATATGACTGAATTGAGTTCATGGTATAAGGAAAAAGGGATTGCTCACGATGTGTACATTTTTGCAGGACCTGAAGTGAAGCAAAGTAGAATAAGCAAAGTAGAATAAAACCTGACAAGAACATTTGGTGTCCTTTCATCTTCTATAGAAAGAAATATGCAAATATATATAATTTCTTAACACGTCCCCAGGATTGCTTAAAGCATTCCACAACTGATAAATTACTTTGAAAGTTCTTATGTTTGCAAATGTAGCAACATGCACAAAGTGAAATCCTAAAGACAATAAAGGAGACGAATGGTTATTAATTTACTTTTTGCTCTGTTTACTGAGAGGGGAATGTTGGCCAGGATAGTCAGAACTCACGACACAGAATAACAAATCGCTCAACTTAAAAAGGAGACCACTCAACCTCGTACTTTTCTGCCAGTTCCTTGAATGAGAGCATTTCCCTACTCGTTTTGTCCTGCAATTTGAATCCTTCCAGTATTTAATTAATTCACGTTTGAAAGTTTTAATTCGCAGTGGTAACTAAACCAGAACAGGGAGACAGGAGTCAGTTTTAAAGAGCCATTTGAAAGCAAACACCATTGCCACTTCCCCAATATTTTTCATGAGTCATCATCATCATCAAGTGTAATCTACTTAATGCTGGATCTGTAGTCAATCGTAATTTTCCACATCTCTCTCCTGTGCCAGTTGTTTCATTTGCCAATTACTTTGTTCAATTTTAAAGCTATCTGACATTGATATTCTCTTCTTTACTCTTTTTCTTTAGAAATCATCTCTGCATGTCACATCTGCATGTCCTATTCCTACTATATGATTTTATATTGAAATGTGCCCTAACCAACCTTCATTACTGTCGACAAATGGCTTTGTTCATTCTCTCTTCTCAACAAGCTGAACCTTTCCATTCTCCCTCAAAGCCACATTTCAAAGTTATTAAACATGTTGGTCTCCCCCTTCTCTCACATGTCTCATATCCACACAAAACAACACTCTAAAAATAACTATGAAGTTAAACTACGAGGCGGACTTGATAGACTGGAGTTGTTTTCCTTACAACAGAGAAGAATGAGGGGATATGTGATGAAGATATACCAAGCTATGAGAGGCATAGATAGAGAGAAGCTTATCCACCCTTCATAGAATGGTCAATATTCAGGTATCCGAGAGAGACCTTGGGGTGCAGGTTCACAGTTCCTTGAAAGTGGAGTCACAGGTAGACAAGAGTTAAGAAGGCATTTTATACTCTTATCTTTGTTGATTAGTTCATTGATGAAAAATGTGTTGCTGGAAAAGTGCAGCAGGTCAGGCAGCATCAAAGGAGCAGGAGAATCGACGTTTCGGGCATAAGTCCTTCACTGAGTATAGGAGTTGGAAGGTCATGTTATGGCTGTACAGGACATCAGTTAGGCAACTTTTGGAATACCGTGTGCAATTCCGGTCTCACTGCTATAGGAAAGATGTTGTGAAAGTCAAAAGAGTTCAGAAAAGATGTTGCCAGGGTTGGAGGGCTTGAGCCATAGGGAGAGGCTGAATAGGCTGGGGCTGTTTTCCCTGGAGTATGGGAGGCTGAGGGGTGCTCCTGTAGAAGTTTATAAAATCATGAGGTGCATAGGTAGAGTCAATAGCCAAGGTCGTTTCCCCAGGGTAGGAGAAACTAAAACTAGAGAGCATAGTTTTAAGGTGAAAGGGGAAAGATTTAAAAGGAACCTGAGATGCAACTTTTTCATGCAGAAAGTAGTGCATTTATAGAATGAACTGACAGAGGAAGTGGTAGAGGCTGGTACAGCTACAACATTTAAAAGACATCTGGATGGGTACATGAATAGGAAGGGATTTGGGTCAAATGCTGGATATGGGACTAAATTAATTTAGAATATCTGATTGACATGAAAGATGTGGACCAAAAGGTCTGTTTCCTTGCTGCATATCAGTATGACTCTCCAAGGAGCCGAAAGTTTAGAGCTGACTTGAGGAATGTTTTTGAAGAAATTGGTCTACAGTTAAGTGATTCAGTCAGGATTGAGAAGTCTTGAGGAGCTTAGAAAATGGGAAAGTCTTTGGCTCTGCGTTGAGACAATCCAGAAGTGTTAGGTAGCCACCTAGAAGGATAATACTTCAGGGCAGCTGAGAATCTGAGGGTTGCAAATCTCACAAGCAATATTTGATTGATGCAACTGAACAAGATTGGAGCTTCGGGGGAGTCCCCATGGGCAGGACTGGCTTGGTTAGAAGCTGAGGTTATGTTTGAGAATGAGTATTGGAATGGAGTTTCCGAGTGCAGTGATATATAGGCTAGGAAAGGTGATCACCCAGAGGCAGTCCATGATGAAGCAGCTCCAGAGGGATTTTCAAGGTCAGATCAACAAAAGTGAAAAATTATAATCCCTTGTGAAATTTAATGAGATTTGTTGACCATTTCATGTAAATGAACGTTTTGGGGAAATTGCTCATAAATCTGTGGGATATGACTTGATCACATATGCTATGGTGTGCACTGTAGGTGCTTAATTAGTTTACCACATGCTAATTGATGTGCTATAAATAAGTTGTACATGTATTGCTGCTCTAACATTGCATTACAACACTTATTGTTTGTTCAAAATGTGAACGTTTGTGGATTTACTTTGTTAGTGAGTCCCCTGGACTGCATACTTTGTCTACTTTGAAAATAAACAGTTCTATTTCCAAATCAGATTATAGCATCATAATGCTCATTCTTTACCATCAATAGTCAAATGGAAGAGAGGATTGATTGCAGCATTCTGCTCCAACCATTGCCTGATAACGTTTAGTTTTACAGGCCATTCAACAGCAGCTGAGGCACAACAGCCTCCTCACATTAAACGATTCCATTTATAAATGCTTGCCATGAGCATCATACTTGTTCTGAAGGATTAGCACACACACACATACCCTCAATTATGGATGGAATTTAATGCCAGTGATTTATCTTCCTTTGTACTGAGGTACAACCACCCCTTGACTTTGAGTTGAATGCCTCCCGGTCCCTGGAGTTGTACAATGGCTGGAATAAGTTTTGCTTTAGCCACTGTTCTGTGCTTGAAAGAGCTCGAACTCCTGCTCCAGCGCATAATTTGAAGTTTGTTTTGTGCTCATATTTTCTGCAACAGCTTCCATTTGATTGAGTAATTTCTCCCAGGAATTTCAATTAATTGTCTAATGTCTTCAGTTTCAGAATGTTACCTGTTTGAGGGTTTCTCCAGAAGGGTTTGAGTTGGGAGTCTTTGGCTATTGGGTACAGTTTTAAAATGTCCTCTCCTCTTACAGGAATGGCACATTTGGTGAGACAATCTTCACATGGACGCAACATTTTCCCACCACTGCAAGAACATTGGGTCTTCCTAGTGTTTTGACTTCAGTGTCTTACAAACTGCGCAGTCAGTCATCTTTTCTCAAAGTCTCCCAGAGCATAAGAGATATAGTTAGTAAGTTTGCAGATGACACCAAATTTGGAGGTGTAGTGGATAGCAAAGAGGGTTACCTCAGACTACAATGGGATCTTAATCAAATGGGCCAATGGGCTGAGAAGTGGCAGATGGAGTTTAATTTAAATAAATGTGCGATGCTATATTTTGGCAAAGCAAATCTTAGCAGAACTAATACACTTAATGGCAAGGTCCTAGGGACTGTGGCTAAACAAAGAGATCTAGGAGTGCAGATTCATAGCTCCTTGAAAGTGGAGTCACAGGTAGATAGGATAGTGAAGAAGGCGTTTGGTATGCTTTCCTTTATTAGTCAAAGTACTGAGTACAGGAGTTGGGAGGTCATGTTGCGGCTGTACAGGACATTGGTTAGGCCACTGTTGGAATATTGCATGTAATTTTGGTCTCCTTCCTATAAAAAGATTAGATTAGATTTCCTTCAGTGTGGATCAGGCCCTTTGGCCCAGCAAGTCCACATCAACCCTCTGAAGAGTAACCCACCCTCTTCTGACTAATGCATCTAACACTATGGACAATTTAGCGTGGCTAATTCACCTAACCTGTACATCTTTGGACTGTGGGAGGAAACCGGAGCACCCGGAGGAAACCCACGCAAACACGGGGAGAATGTGCAAACTCCACACAGCCCAAGACTGGAATTGAACCTGGGAACCTGGCGCTGTGAGGCAGTGCTAACCACTGAGCCACCATGAAAACCTAATGTTGTGAAGCTTGAAAGGGTTCAGAAAAGATTTACAAGGATGTTGCCAGGGTTGGAGGATTTGAGCAATAGGGAGAGGTTGAATTGGCTAGGGCTGTTTTCCCTGGAGTGTCGGAGGCTGAGGGATGACCTTATAGAAGTTTATAAAATCATGAAAGCCATGGATAGGATAAATAGACAAAGTCTTTTCCCTGGGGTGGGGGAGTCCAGAACTAGAGGGCATAGGTTTAGAGTGAGAGGGGAAAGAGAAATGTGTATGGAATGAGCTGCCAGAGGAAGTGGTGGAGGCTAGTACAATTGCAACATTTAAAAGGCATCTGGATGTATATATGAGTAGGGAGGGTTTGGAGGGATATGGGCCAGGTGCTGGCAGGTGGGCATAGATTGGGTTGGGATATCTGATCAGCATGGACGAGTTGACCGAAGGGTCTGTGTCTGCGCTGTACATCTCTATGACTCTCTGACTCTATCTGGATGGATATGGGAGGAACACAGGCAGGTGGATCTATCTGGATGGATATGGGAGGAACACAGGCAGGTGGAACTAGTTTAGTTTGGGATTCTGGTCAGTGAGGACTGGTTAGACTGAGGGTCTTTTTCTGTGCTGTATGCCTCTACGATTCTTTCTTGAATGCATACATGCTTCCTTATATTTGCTCACCTTGTTCACTGCACAGCCTTTGATAGTTTTAAATGCTTTTCAAACATCAATAACCTCTTTGTCTCCTCTAAGTTTCCAGCAACAATGCAATCCCCAATTGGTTTGTGTTTCAGAGTTCCATACTCTCAATTTTTAGTTTACACATGTAACTCCATAATGAATGTATCTATACTTTACCCAATAGTTGTCTGTTAATATCTGTTAACTGAAATATGTATCTGATGCTTTTATTCTGCAGTTGTATGTCACCATTTATTCATTAATGCCATGTTTAACCAATAGACTGTCTACATTATCATTATTTTCTCTATTTAGAAGGGTACTGGTTTGTTTCTTACTAGGCTTTTCTGCCTGTCACAAAGCAGTTCCGTGTCTTATAAGGTGATGACACTAGTTGCTGCCATCTTGGCTTTATTCAGGTCTTCCATGTATTTGAAGTACACAAGTAAGAGTAAGGTTTTCTCCATGGATTTCCTTTCTGTTTCCCACACTGTCTTTTCTTCACCCTTCTTTTTTCTCCCTTTTCCAGTCACTGGATTTTCTCTCATGGCTTTCTCCCTTGCTGGAATTTTCTCTTTCCATTGCCTTTACAGCTGTCAACATCATTTATCATCATTGTGGATCTTATTAGGTTGGGGTCTGTGCTTGGTTAGGATTAATAATAGCTGTGGGCTGTTGTGAAACATTACCTTTTACTGACTGTTATTTTCTAAGCATAAACAGAACAAGGCTTAGCACAAGATATTACATAGACCCAACTCTCATTCGACTCTATTGTCATGTGATCTCAGATGAAAAATCTATTTACATATTAAATATTAATCTTTGTATTACACCGACTATTAAAGAATTCCTCCAGGGTCATGCAGGGCAGTAGAATTGTTTTTTTCAGCTTGCCAGTGGTCTAGTCCGGGATGTATTTTCTTGAGTTGTGGATGCACAAGTGTGCATAAGTTCTGAACCATATCACCCAGTGTCTTGTTCCCCTGTAGCTACCCTTTGGTTTCCCCTGGTGGCTGAAATATGGATGGCATACTGCTCCAGAATGAAGGCAACATGACAACTGCCAGGATTCCAGGCACTGACCAGCAGATTGCTCTACCACAGCCTCTCACACCAGCTGGACATTGAGGGAAGGGACATTGAGCACTGCATTTGGCAGAGTTGACATGCTTTGCCTGAGAAATACTTTAATCAAACACACCATGCATCATGAGAAAGCTGGCAAAACCCACTCTAACTGCTTCCCTCTATCAAGAAAAGACCACATTATTTCTTTTCCAACAGAACCCATCGGTGACTTCCGTGTACTGTTGATAGCCAACTGCGAGTTGTTGCTAATATCTTTAGCACCAACCTGAAAGGAGTCAAAGTTCACAACCAGAGCGAGCATTACAGCTGTGACTAATACTGTCCTGCTCAGAGATTGGAGCTATGGCTGCAGCAGCTGGAGGATTCCAGTAAGATGTTCTTCCTAAAGCAGGATGTCTCTGGGTTGTAATTGCTGAGGTTCAGTTGGAAGAATGGTTTCCTGAATACCACGGACTGGTATGATCTCTGATCTGAGGACGTTAATCCTCCTGCTTCCAGAAACTTTTCCTGCTCTGGGTGGTTTCTGCTCCTTCTCCTCTTTCTGCTCCATTCCAAACCGAAAGCCTACAAAGGCATTCATGTCAATAAGCAACTTGTTTGTGTCAAAGTCTTGCACACAGCATAAATGTTCTTTGGCACCCACCAGACTTTTCACTCCCTACAGACTTTTCAAACTTTAAATATTTATGGAAAGCAGCAAAAACATGCCAAAAGAAATAAACTAACAACTAACCTGTAAGTTGTTGTTGCCTCTAAGAATTCAGGTGAGAGGTGGTCCAGGTTTCTTGAATAGTGCTCAGCCTCATCTTCCGCCTCAGGACCTTACAACCACACGGCCTCAATATCGATTTCACCAGTTTCCAAATCTCCCTTCCCCTCACCTCATCCCAGATCCAGCCCTCCAACCCGGCACCACCCTCTTGACCTATCCAATCCGTCCATCTTCATTCTCACCTATCCACTCCACCCTGATCACCGTCCTATCACAATCCCCCCCGCCACCACCTGCATCCACCTATCTCCTTGCCACCATCACCACCCACCCACCCTCCTATTTGTCTCTCAGCTCCATTCCTCCTCCACCTTCCTGATGATGGGCCTATGCCCGAAATGTTGATTCTCCTGCTCCTCGGGTGCTGCCTGACCTGCTAACCTTTTCCACAGCCACAGTTTGACTCTCCAGCATCTGCAGTCCTCACGTTCTCTGATGTGCTCAGCTGTGTACAGTTTCCAAAAGGAATTAGTGGGAGCATCAAGTTCCACTGTTAGTGTTCTGATGTCAAATTAGTGTTGGACACTAATGTTAATGACCCTGCATTCCTCCAGATGGCATGCTAACCCCTTCACTAAGATGTTGCTCAGGGCACTTCAAAACAGAGTGGACATCACAGCAGGGCTCTTGTCAACCAAATGGTACCTTAAACTATGAGAAAATTTGATTTGATTTGATTTATTACTGTCACATTTACCGAGGTATAGTGAACAGTATTGTCTTCCATGCTTTACAGGCAGATCATACTATATAGTGCATCAGGGGAACAGAACAGTGTCCAGGAAACAATGTTACAGCTACCAAGAAGGTAGAGAGATCAACATTTATATTAAAGAGCTTAATTCAAAAGTCTAATAACAGCAGGGAACAAGCTGTTCTTGAATCTGGTGGTCTTTGATTATGTTGGTTGCTTTCCTAAGGCAGTGGGAAGTATAATGGATGGATCAATGGTCTTGACGTTGGAAGCAATTTCACCTTAACTACATGCTTGCTGTCAGTGGGTCCACTTGCAGTTCACTGTAATGGTGGAACACCACTTTCTTGTTAAATATTTTGAATTATAATGAGTTTTATTGCCACATGAAATGTTTACAAGTCACCAGCTACAGTGTCTTTTTAGGTTAAAAGGTACCTAGGTACAAAGATTCTTCGGGGAATAAAATATGAAAAATAAAGACATAAAAAGTGCAGCATTACTGACCTTCAAAGGTACAAACTCGTAGTAATAAATTATAAAAATAAAGAAATAAAAAGTTCAGAATAACACTCGTCCACAATAAAATAATAATAAATAAAGACTTTTTTTTTTAAAAATGAGAGAATTTAAGACAAAGACAATTTGGTTGAATTTCACGGCTCCGAGCTCAAGGACCCTACCCCACTTTGGAATTGCAGGCCAGACCCACCACAATGCCAAAGAAAACGTTGTATGGAGAGTACAGGCTGACTGAAGTCACCACAAGGAGACCCAGACTGACACTGACGAAAACAGTCACCGAAAAGTGTCCCTGGTCTCCAAGTGCAATGGCCAAGCTGTTACAGAACAGTCAATAGTGCAAAGTGGCAGAAAATCAATCACTGAGGTCCCCAACATGGCCCTCATTGAGAAGGACAATATATCATAATCCATCCCTGCAAACTTTTGCCTCTGGCACTGTGCTACTGGCCAGGATTGCTGTACTATTGTAATTTCTTGCTAATTACAAGAAGCCTATCATAATTTGTGACAACTGCTTTTTACTTTTATGTAATTTTGCACTGAACATAAATCATCTGATTCATTATCATAATATGTGTATGAAAAAAATGATCTTTGGCATTTTGTGAGGTGTAAAGGTTTGTTTTATTACCACAGACTAAGGGTTATGGAAGGTTAATTAGTCGGCAGTATAAGAGAAGCAGCTGACAAAATGAGAAAACAGCAATAAGCTAGTCTTAAAAAGGATATGCACGTTCTTAAAATAAGTAATTAGAAAATTGCAGAATAATTTAATAAGTTGAAGTTGGCTGTACAAATTTATAAAAAAGAATTTGCATTTATATAGCACCTTTTAAGTCCTTATGATGCCCATCATGCTCCATAACCAATTAATTACTTTGTTGAACTGCAGTTGACAAATGTGTTCATGCCGTTGCCACTTTGTGGCTGAATGTTGCAAAGACACAGACATCTGGCCGTGTTCTTCAAATAGGAACTTCTCCCATTCAGGCAAAACCAGACCAAAAGGGCAGCTAAAAGGAAGGCAGGATCTGATCATCCTACAGTCACGGAAAAAGCTGGAAATGCTCAACAGTAATGGCAGCATTTATGGTGGAAGAAGCAAAATTAATGTCACATGGAATTCTAGAATTCTTACACTGCAAAGAAGGTAATTTGGCCCAATGTGTTTGCATTGACTCCCCCAGCATTTCCCATCAGTGCCAATCCCGGTATCCCTGTAGATTGTTTCTTTTTAACTAAGTATTCCAGTGCCCTCTTGAATACTTTGACTGAATCTGCCTCCACCTCACGTGCAGGCCGTGCTTTCTCGACCCTAACTACTCTTTGCGTGTGAAAAAAGGTTTTTCACATTTTACGCACTTCTTTTACAAATCACTTTAAAACTGTGTCCGCTGATTCTCAATCAACTTTTCCATTTCCACTCTGTCCTGGCCACTCAGAATTTTCTGCAATTCTGTTAAGCTTCCTCTCAGCTTTTGCCTCAAATAAAATCATGCCAAAGTCTCTAATCTACACTCATAACTCATTGCTGGAATCATTCTGGTAAATCTCTTCAGCTCTGTCTATCCAGCACCTACTAACATGTGTCACACAGAACAATGTACAATACTCCAGCTGATGTCTACCCAGTGTCTGAGACAGGTTTAGCATAACATTCCTGCTCATATGTTTTACTCTTCCATTCATAAAGCATGAAATACTGTATGCTTTTTCAATCCCCATTATCTGCTCTTCCAACTTTAATAACTTTGGCACATATATGCACAGATACATCCCATGGGCTAGTTATTTCCACTTTATGATGTTACTCCATATACTTTGTCCCAAAGTGAATCACCTCCACTTCTCCATGTTGAACTTCATCTGCCACTTATCCGCCCACTCCACCTTTTGGAGTTCTACACTATTGTTGCCACAGTTCACAATGCATCCAATTTTGAAATTGTCCCCTGCACACCAAGATCTAGATTATTTCTAAACATCAAGAAAAGCAAAGATTCAGCCCTGGGAAGTCCCCTACAAATCCATTTCTTGCAACCTTAAAAATACCCATTTACCATTACTCTCTGTTCCCTATCACATAGCCAATTTAGTATTCATGTTTCTATTGTCGTTTTATTCCATGAATTATCACTTTCCTGTTATGTGGCACTCAATTGAACATCTTTGGAAATCCACCCACTCCAATTCAATAGACCCCAACTATCAATCATCTGTTACCTCTGCAAGAAATTGCAGCAAGTTACTTAAACAACTTTTCTTGAAAAAACTCATGGCAATTCTTCTGAATTGACCAGCATTTTTCCCCATTGTGGTTATTAATTCTCTCTCAAACAATTGTTTCTGAAGGTTTCCCCACCAACAAAGATAAACTGACTGATCTGTAATTGTGGGGTGGATCTTTATAAACATCTTTGAATGAGAGTGTAATGTTTGCAATTCATAGAACCCTATCGTGTGGAAACAGGCCATTCGGCCCAACTGGTGCACACCAACACTCCGAAGAGCATCCCACCCAGACCCCACCGCCTACCCTACACTCCACATGGCTAGCACACTGAGCCTGAATACTATGGGCAATTTAACATAGTGATATCCACCTAACCTCCACATCTTTGGACTGTAGGAGAAAACTGGAGCACTCGGCAGAAACCCACACAGACACAGGGAGAATATGCAAATTTCGCATAGACTGCTGCTCAAGGGTGGAATCGAACCTGGGTCCCTGGTGCTGTGAGGCAGCAGTGCTCCAATCCTCCAGCACCACGTCCAAATTCAGAGAAGATTGCAAGATAATTGCCCATGATTCTGCAATTCCTGCACTCACTTCCTTCAATATTCTTGGATGTATTGCTTCCAGCCACTGTGCCTTGATAACATTGGTTAAAGTTGTCTTTACTCAAGCTGACCTCCCAACTCCTGTACTCAACACTCTGACCAATAAAGGAAAGCATACCAAGTGCCTTCTTCACTATCCTATCTACCTGCGATTCCACTTTCAAGGAGCTATGAACCTACACTCCAAGGTCTGTTTGTTCAGCAATACTTTCTAGGACCTTACCATTAAGTGTATAAGTCCTGCTAAGATTTGCTTTCCCAAAATGCAGCGCCTCGCATTTAGCTGAATTAAACTCCATCTGCCACTTCTCAGCCCATTGGCCCATCTGGTCCAGATCCTGTTGGTAATCTGAGGTAACCCTCTTTGCGGTCCACTACACCTCCAATTTTGGTGTCATCTGCAAACTTACTAACTGTACCTCTTATGCTCGCATCCAAATCATTTATGTAAATGACAAAAAGTAGATGACCCAGCACCGATCCTTGTGGCACTCCACTGGTCACAGGCCTCCAGTCTGAAAAACAACCATCCCCCACACCCTCTGTCTTCTACCTTTGAGCCAGTTCTGTATCCAAATGGCTAGTTCTCCCTTTATTCCATGAGATCTAATCTTGCTAATCAGTCTCCCATGGGGAACCTTGTCGAAAGCCTTACTGAAGTCCATGTAGATCACATCTACTGCTCTGCCCTCATCAATCCTCTTTGTTACTTCTTCAAAAAACTCAATCAAGTTTGTGAGACATGATTTCCCACGCACTAAGCCATAATGACTATCCTAATCAGTCCTTGCCTTTCCAAATACATGTAGAACCTGTCCCTTAGGATTCCCTCCAACAACTTGCCCACCACCGAGGTCAGGCTCACCGGTCTATAGTTCCCTGGCTTGTCTACTTTTTGAATAGTGCGTGCAATTCTGGTCTCCTTCCTATCGGAAGGAAGTTGTGAAACTTGAAAGGGTTCAGAAAAGATTTACAAGGATGTTGCTAAGGTTGGAGGATTTGAGCTGTAGGGAAAGGCTGAACAGACTGGGGCTGTTTTCCCTGGAGCGTCGGAGGCTGAAGAGTGAATTGCAAAAAAATCCCTGTAAAGAGAGAAGATTATAAGAGAGGGATAAACAATTCATGGCTAATGAAAGACATGAAGGAGTAAATAAAATTAAAAGACAAAGCATATAAGCAGGCAAAAGGCAGTGACAGGCCTGAAGACTGGGACAAATTCAGAATCCAAAAGGAGGACTAAAAAGATAATAAAAACAGAGAGAAAATAAACTATGAGAGCAAACTAGAAAGGAATATAAAAACTGACAATAACAGCTTCTTTAAACATATGCAAAGGAAGAAATAGGTCAAACTGAACATAGGCCTGTTAGAAAATTAATGTAGGGTGTGGTATTGGGAAACAACGAAATGACAGAGTGGTTAAACAGATATTTTGTTTCAATCTTTATGGTGGAAGATACTTTGAACATCTCATTAATAGTAAAGAATATGAAGGAGGAATGAGATACCATCACCATCACTACAGAAGTGGGATTAGACAAACTGGTGAGACTAAAGGCAATTAAGTGCCTTGGCTCTGATGACCTGAGGAAAAGATATAGCTACGGAGACAGTGATATTTTCCAAAAATCCTTCGATTCTGGAGATATACTATTTAATGCAGATAAATATAAGATGTTGCATTTTGCTTTATTTAATTTTAGCACACAAAGAATTATGTTTGCTGCATTAACATTGGAATATTGTTTCTTCACACAGCTCCAAGTGGGGTAACTTGTGGATAAGGAGAAAGTGAGGACTGCAGATGCTGGAGATTAGAGCTGAAAATGTGTTGCTGGAAAAGCGCAGCAGGTCAGGCAGCATCCAAGGAGCAGGAGAATCGACTTATAAATCAGGAATGAAGAAGGGCTCATGTCCAAAACGTCAATTCTCCTGTTCCCTGGATGCTGCCTGACCTGCTGCGCTTTTCCAGCAACATATTTTCAGCTAACTTGTGGATAAATCAAGATATGACCAACTGTCTTCCTCATCTTCCTACAAGTAGGCCCCTTGTGGGAATTACAGGCTTTACTAGTGGTTGTCGTGGAGAATGTCTCATAGGAACAGGAATAGACCACTTAGCCCCTTCAAGACTATTTTGCAGCAATTCAACACAAATTCACTTTGTGAATTCACCTTTGCTCCATATCCTTAACACTCTTAGTTAAAACAATCAATCACAAATTTAAAGTATATATTTGATTTAGCACAAATTGCCAATTGCTGAAGAGAGTTCTGAACATCTGTCCCACTGTATGTTTGTAGATAAATTTCCTCATGTCAGTCCTCAAAAATTTGGCTTTAATTTTTTTATGCTCTGACTGCCATCCTTAAACCAGCCAACGAACAGAAACAGTTTCTATCTATCTTACGTTTTCCTTTCAAATATCTTAAAAAGTTCAATCAAATCACCCTTTAGTCTCATAAATACCAGGAAAAACAAGTCTTATTAGTGTACTTTCTCCTCATAAGTCAACCTCTGGAGTCCAGATATCATTCTAGATGAATCTAAACTGTATTCTCTCCAAGGCCAGGATATGCTTGCTAAGGTATGGTGCTCAGGAACGATTCACAGTATTCCAGACATCCTTACAAACCATTTATGTCCAACCATTGGAGACTCTGTGAAGCTCAGTATTTATATATTGAAATATGAAAAATAAATTTGTTAGAGAGAGCATCAGTTACAATCAAGCTTTGTCATATCTTGTTTGTAGTCCATATCACGCACTCCACTAGCATCAACCTGTAATGCATCACAATGTTTGAATTATGGAAAATAAATTAAGCATTTCTCCACCGCTCAGAGACAAATTACTTGGTGGAATAATATCATTCCTTTTCTTCTCCATCTGTTCTTATTCAATTCCACTAATGTACCCACAATGTGGAATCTTGTTACTAGCAACAAGGGAATTAGTTCTCTTTGTATTTACTGAAAGCATTTGCTTGGGTCAATTCTCTTGAATTTTTACAGCATGTTCTCAAGAGAAACCATGGCAATATTGAACCAGTTCAATGCAGATACATATCACCAGCACTTAGAAAAAAATGAATGCACATTGAAACAACAACGCACAAAGTAGTACTTTGAAATTTTTTTTAGATTAGATTCCCTACAGTGTGGAAACAGGCCCTTCAGCCCAACAAGTCCACACCGAACCACCCCCCCTCTGACTAATGCACCTAACGCTATGGGCAATTTAACATGGCCAATTCACCTGGCCTGCCTGAGGAAACCAGAGCACACCCACATAGAGAGAATGTGCAAACTCCACACAGACAGTCACCTGAGGATGGAATTGAATCTGGGACCCTGGCGCTGTGAGGCAGCAGTGCTAACCACTGAGCCACCGTGCAGCTTCAATTATTGCGATATTGACTTAATTGAGGAAATGACAACTGATTGTCATGTTATCCTACTGTGCCCTTTTGTGGTACTTGCTTTGAAACCCATAACTACACAATGGAACAGAATTGACAGTGAACAGGAAGGAGGACTTGTAAAAGGGTGCATTATTTGGACAGACAAACAAGAACTCCGATTCCATAATAGCCAGCATATTTCGTTGGATCAATTTCACCCACCCGCTTAGTCACCAGGTTATCATCGAGACAAGCGCAGCAGGTCAGGCAGCATTCAAGGAGCAGGAGAATCGACGTTTCGGGCATGAGCCCTTCTTCAGGCTCATGCCCGAAACGTCGATTCTCTTGCTCCTTGGATGCTGCCTGACCTGCTGCGCTTTTCCAGCAACACATTTTCAGCTCTGATCTCCAGCATCTGCAGTCCTCACTTTCTCCTTTATCATCGAGACACCCTATCACTTTCACAGTCCTTGAGGCTCAGTCAGAAGAATGTTGTCTTAAAGCCTCATGAGAATGTGTGATGCATTCCTACAGTTGTTTCTGACGTAAAGAGTCAATTGGAAAGATGTTGTGAAACTTTAAAGGGTTCAGAAAAGATTTACAAGGATGTTGCCAGGGTTGGGAGGTTTTAGCTACAGGGAGAGGCTGAATACGGTGGGGCTGGTTTCCATGGAGCGTCGGAGCCTGAGGGGTGACATTTTAGAGGTTTATAAAATCATGAGGAATATGGATAGAGTAAATAGGCAAGGTCTTTTCCCTGAGGTGGGGTAGTCCAGGTGGGCCAGAGGGTTAGGTTGAGAGGTGGGGAAGATATAAAAGGGACTTAAGGGGCAACGTTTTCATGCGGAGGGTGGTGGGTGTATGGAATGAGCTGCCAGAGGAACTGGTGGAGACTGGTCCAGTTATAGCATTTAAAAGGCATCTGAGTAGGTACATGAATAGGAAGGGTTTAGAGGGATATGGGCCAAGTGCTGTCAAATAGAGCCATAGAATCATAGAGATATACAGCGCAGAAACAGACCCTTCGGTCCAACTCATCCATGCCAACCAGATATCCCAAGCCGATTTTCCAGCACCCAGACTATATCCCTCCAAACCCTTCTTATTCATACACCCATCCAGATATCTTTTCAATGCTGTAATTGTACCAGCCTCCACCACTTCCTCTGGTAGCTCATCCCATACACATACCACCCTCTGTGTGCAAGCGTTGCATGCTTAGGTCTCTCTTATATCTTTCCCATCTCACTCTAAACATATGCCCTCCAGTTCAGGACTTCCCCACCCCAGGGAAAGACTTTGTCTATTTATCCTATCCATGCCCCTCATGATTTTATAAACCTCTATAAGGTCACCCCTTGACCTCCAACGCTTCAGGGAAAACAGCTCCAGCCTATTCAACCTCTCCCTATAGCTCAAATCCTCCAACTCTGGCAACATCCTTGTAAATCTTTTCTGAACCCTTTCAAGTTTCACAACATCCTTCTGATAGAAAGGAGACCAGAACTGCATGTAATATTCCAACAATGGCCTAACCAATGTCCTGTACAGCCACAATATGACCTCCCAACTCCTGTACTCAATACTCTGACCAATAAAAGAAAGGAAGGCCTTCTTCACTTTCCTACCTACTTGCGACACCACCTTCAAGGAGATATGAACCTGTACTCCAAAGTCTTTGATTAGACTAGATTAGATTACATTACATTACAGTGTGGAAACAGGCCCTTCGGCCTAACAAGTCCACACCGACTCGCCGAAGCGCAACCCACCCATACCCACATTTACCCCTTACCTAACACTACGGGCAATTTAGCATGGCCAATTCACCTGACCTGCACATCTTTGGACTGTGGGAGGAAACCCACGCAGACACGGGGAGAATGTGCAAACTCCCCACAGTCAGTCGCCAGAGGCGGGAAGTGAACCCGGGTCTCTGGCGCTGTGAGGCAGCAGTGCTAACCACTGTGCCACCATGCCGCCCACAGTGTTGATCTAAGTCTCTTAGATCAGCAACACTCTCTTGTCATTAAGTGTATAAGTCCTGCTAAAATTTGTTTTCCTAAAAACGCAGCACCTCACATTTATCTAAATTAAACTCCATCTGCCACTCCTCAGCCCATTGCCCCATATGATCCAGGTCCCATTGTTATCTGAGGTAACCTTCTTCGCTGTCCACTATTCCTCCAATTTTGGTGTCATTTGCAAACTTAGTTATTATCCTTCCTATATCAGTGGTGCTGGAAGAGCACAGCAATTCAGGCAGCATCCGAGGACAGGCAAAATCGACGTTTCGGGCAAAAGCCCTTCATCAGGAATAAAGGCAGAGAGCCTGAAGCGTGGAGAGATAAGCGAGGGGGGGGGGGGGGGGGGGAGAGAGTAGCATAGAGTACAATAGGTCAGTGGGGAAGGAGATGAACGTGATAGGTCAGGGAGGAGAGGGTGGAGTGGATAGGTGGAAAAGGAGCTGGGCAGGTCGGACAAGTCCGGACAGGTCAGGGGACCGAGTTTCTGGAGGTTAGAAGCTAGGATGAGGTGGGGGAACGGGAAATGAGGAAACTGTT